>NC_092101.1:56497628-56668786 GCF_045679555.1 Salvelinus alpinus
TTCAAACCATTAGTCTGGTAGCAGCAGTTCTCTATGGGTCTCCAGTCTTAGTGTTGGAGCCATTAGTCTGGTAGCAGCAGTTCTCTATGGGTCTCCAGTCTTAGTGTTGGAGCCATTAGTCTGGTAGCAGCAGTTCTCTATGGGTCTCCAGTCTTAGTGTTGGAGCCATTAGTCTGGTAGCAGCAGTTCTCTATGGGTCTCCAGTCTTAGTGTTGGAGCCATTAGTCTGGTAGCAGCAGTTCTCTATGGGTCTCCAGTCTTAGTGTTGGAGCCATTAGTCTGGTAGCAGCAGTTCTCTATGGGTCTCCAGTCTTAGTGTTGGAGCCATTAGTCTGGTAGCAGCAGTTCTCTATGGGTCTCCAGTCTTAGTGTTGGAGCCATTAGTCTGGTAGCAGCAGTTCTCTATGGGTCTTAGTGTTGGAGCCATTAGTCTGGTAGCAGCAGTTCTCTATGGGTCTCCAGTCTTAGTGTTGGAGCCATTAGTCTGGTAGCAGCAGTTCTCTATGGGTCTCCAGTCTTAGTGTTGGAGCCATTAGTCTGGTAGCTGCAGTTCTCTATGGGTCTCCAGTCTTAGTGTTGGAGCCATTAGTCTGGTAGCAGCAGTTCTCTATGGGTCTTAGTGTTGGAGCCATTAGTCTGGTAGCAGCAGTTCTCTATGGGTCTTAGTGTTGGAGCCATTAGTCTGGTAGCAGCAGTTCTCTATGGGTCTTAGTGTTGGAGCCATTAGTCTGGTAGCAGCAGTTCTATATGGGTCTCCAGTCTTAGTGTTGGAGCCATTAGTCTGGTAGCAGCAGTTCTCTATGGGTCTCCAGTCTTAGTGTTGGAGCCATTAGTCTGGTAGCAGCAGTTCTCTATGGGTCTCCAGTCTTAGTGTTGGAGCCATTAGTCTGGTAGCAGCAGTTCTCTATGGGTCTCCAGTCTTAGTGTTGGAGCCATTAGTCTGGTAGCAGCAGTTCTCTATGGGTCTCCAGTCTTAGTGTTGGAGCCATTAGTCTGGTAGCAGCAGTTCTCTATGGGTCTCCAGTCTTAGTGTTGGAGCCATTAGTCTGGTAGCAGCAGTTCTCTATGGGTCTCCAGTCTTAGTGTTGGAGCCATTAGTCTGGTAGCAGCAGTTCTCTATGGGTCTCCAGTCTTAGTGTTGGAGCCATTAGTCTGGTAGCAGCAGTTCTCTATGGGTCTCCAGTCTTAGTGTTGGAGCCATTAGTCTGGTAGCAGCAGTTCTCTATGGGTCTTAGTGTTGGAGCCATTAGTCTGGTAGCAGCAGTTCTCTATGGGTCTCCAGTCTTAGTGTTGGAGCCATTAGTCTGGTAGCAGCAGTTCTCTATGGGTCTCCAGTCTTAGTGTTGGAGCCATTAGTCTGGTAGCAGCAGTTCTCTATGGGTCTCCAGTCTTAGTGTTGGAGCCATTAGTCTGGTAGCAGCAGTTCTCTATGGGTCTCCAGTCTTAGTGTTGGAGCCATTAGTCTGGTATCAGCAGTTCTCTATGGGTCTCCAGTCTTAGTGTTGGAGCCATTAGTCTGGTAGCAGCAGTTCTCTATGGGTCTCCAGTCTTAGTGTTGGAGCCATTAGTCTGGTAGCAGCAGTTCTCTATGGGTCTCCAGTCTTAGTGTTGGAGCCATTAGTCTGGTAGCAGCAGTTCTCTATGGGTCTCCAGTCTTAGTGTTGGAGCCATTAGTCTGGTAGCAGCAGTTCTCTATGGGTCTCCAGTCTTAGTGTTGGAGCCATTAGTCTGGTAGCAGCAGTTCTCTATGGGTCTCCAGTCTTAGTGTTGGAGCCATTAATCTGGTAGCAGCAGTTCTCTATGGGTCTCCAGTCTTAGTGTTGGAGCCATTAGTCTGGTAGCAGCAGTTCTCTATGGGTCTCCAGTCTTAGTGTTGGAGCCATTAGTCTGGTATCAGCAGTTCTCTATGGGTCTCCAGTCTTAGTGTTGGAGCCATTAGTCTGGTAGCAGCAGTTCTCTATGGGTCTCCAGTCTTAGTGTTGGAGCCATTAGTCTGGTAGCAGCAGTTCTCTATGGGTCTCCAGTCTTAGTGTTGGAGCCATTAGTCTGGTAGCAGCAGTTCTCTATGGGTCTCCAGTCTTAGTGTTGGAGCCATTAGTCTGGTAGCAGCAGTTCTCTATGGGTCTCCAGTCTTAGTGTTGGAGCCATTAGTCTGGTAGCAGCAGTTCTCTATGGGTCTCCAGTCTTAGTGTTGGAGCCATTAGTCTGGTAGCAGCAGTTCTCTATGGGTCTTAGTGTTGGAGCCATTAGTCTGGTAGCAGCAGTTCTCTATGGGTCTCCAGTCTTAGTGTTGGAGCCATTAGTCTGGTAGCAGCAGTTCTCTATGGGTCTCCAGTCTTAGTGTTGGAGCCATTAGTCTGGTAGCAGCAGTTCTCTATGGGTCTCCAGTCTTAGTGTTGGAGCCATTAGTCTGGTAGCAGCAGTTCTCTATGGGTCTCCAGTCTTAGTGTTGGAGCCATTAGTCTGGTAGCAGCAGTTCTCTATGGGTCTCCAGTCTTAGTGTTGGAGCCATTAGTCTGGTAGCAGCAGTTCTCTATGGGTCTCCAGTCTTAGTGTTGGAGCCATTAGTCTGGTAGCAGCAGTTCTCTATGGGTCTCCAGTCTTAGTGTTGGAGCCATTAGTCTGGTAGCAGCAGTTCTCTATGGGTCTCCAGTCTTAGTGTTGGAGCCATTAGTCTGGTAGCAGCAGTTCTCTATGGGTCTCCAGTCTTAGTGTTGGAGCCATTAGTCTGGTAGCAGCAGTTCTCTATGGGTCTCCAGTCTTAGTGTTGGAGCCATTAGTCTGGTAGCAGCAGTTCTCTATGGGTCTCCAGTCTTAGTGTTGGAGCCATTAGTCTGGTAGCAGCAGTTCTCTATGGGTCTCCAGTCTTAGTGTTGGAGCCATTAGTCTGGTAGCAGCAGTTCTCTATGGGTCTCCAGTCTTAGTGTTGGAGCCATTAGTCTGGTAGCAGCAGTTCTCTATGGGTCTCCAGTCTTAGTGTTGGAGCCATTAGTCTGGTAGCAGCAGTTCTCTATGGGTCTCCAGTCTTAGTGTTGGAGCCATTAGTCTGGTAGCAGCAGTTCTCTATGGGTCTCCAGTCTTAGTGTTGGAGCCATTAGTCTGGTAGCAGCAGTTCTCTATGGGTCTCCAGTCTTAGTGTTGGAGCCATTAGTCTGGTAGCAGCAGTTCTCTATGGGTCTCCAGTCTTAGTGTTGGAGCCATTAGTCTGGTAGCAGCAGTTCTCTATGGGTCTCCAGTCTTAGTGTTGGAGCCATTAGTCTGGTAGCAGCAGTTCTCTATGGGTCTCCAGTCTTAGTGTTGGAGCCATTAGTCTGGTAGCAGCAGTTCTCTATGGGTCTCCAGTCTTAGTGTTGGAGCCATTAGTCTGGTAGCAGCAGTTCTCTATGGGTCTCCAGTCTTAGTGTTGGAGCCATTAGTCTGGTAGCAGCAGTTCTCTATGGGTCTCCAGTCTTAGTGTTGGAGCCATTAGTCTGGTAGCAGCAGTTCTCTATGGGTCTTAGTGTTGGAGCCATTAGTCTGGTAGCAGCAGTTCTATATGGGTCTCCAGTCTTAGTGTTGGAGCCATTAGTCTGGTAGCAGCAGTTCTCTATGGGTCTCCAGTCTTAGTGTTGGAGCCATTAGTCTGGTAGCAGCAGTTCTCTATGGGTCTCCAGTCTTAGTGTTGGAGCCATTAGTCTGGTAGCTGCAGTTCTCTATGGGTCTCCAGTCTTAGTGTTGGAGCCATTAGTCTGGTAGCAGCAGTTCTCTATGGGTCTCCAGTCTTAGTGTTGGAGCCATTAGTCTGGTAGCAGCAGTTCTCTATGGGTCTCCAGTCTTAGTGTTGGAGCCATTAGTCTGGTAGCAGCAGTTCTCTATGGGTCTTAGTGTTGGAGCCATTAGTCTGGTAGCAGCAGTTCTCTATGGGTCTCCAGTCTTAGTGTTGGAGCCATTAGTCTGGTAGCAGCAGTTCTCTATGGGTCTCCAGTCTTAGTGTTGGAGCCATTAGTCTGGTAGCAGCAGTTCTCTATGGGTCTCCAGTCTTAGTGTTGGAGCCATTAGTCTGGTAGCAGCAGTTCTCTATGGGTCTCCAGTCTTAGTGTTGGAGCCATTAGTCTGGTAGCAGCAGTTCTCTATGGGTCTCCAGTCTTAGTGTTGGAGCCATTAGTCTGGTAGCAGCAGTTCTCTATGGGTCTCCAGTCTTAGTGTTGGAGCCATTAGTCTGGTAGCAGCAGTTCTCTATGGGTCTCCAGTCTTAGTGTTGGAGCCATTAGTCTGGTAGCAGCAGTTCTCTATGGGTCTCCAGTCTTAGTGTTGGAGCCATTAGTCTGGTAGCAGCAGTTCTCTATGGGTCTCCAGTCTTAGTGTTGGAGCCATTAGTCTGGTAGCAGCAGTTCTCTATGGGTCTCCAGTCTTAGTGTTGGAGCCATTAGTCTGGTAGCAGCAGTTCTCTATGGGTCTCCAGTCTTAGTGTTGGAGCCATTAGTCTGGTAGCAGCAGTTCTCTATGGGTCTCCAGTCTTAGTGTTGGAGCCATTAGTCTGGTAGCAGCAGTTCTCTATGGGTCTCCAGTCTTAGTGTTGGAGCCATTAGTCTGGTAGCAGCAGTTCTCTATGGGTCTCCAGTCTTAGTGTTGGAGCCATTAGTCTGGTAGCAGCAGTTCTCTATGGGTCTCCAGTCTTAGTGTTGGAGCCATTAGTCTGGTAGCAGCAGTTCTCTATGGGTCTCCAGTCTTAGTGTTGGAGCCATTAGTCTGGTAGCAGCAGTTCTCTATGGGTCTCCAGTCTTAGTGTTGGAGCCATTAGTCTGGTAGCAGCAGTTCTCTATGGGTCTCCAGTCTTAGTGTTGGAGCCATTAGTCTGGTAGCAGCAGTTCTCTATGGGTCTCCAGTCTTAGTGTTGGAGCCATTAGTCTGGTAGCAGCAGTTCTCTATGGGTCTCCAGTCTTAGTGTTGGAGCCATTAGTCTGGTAGCAGCAGTTCTCTATGGGTCTCCAGTCTTAGTGTTGGAGCCATTAGTCTGGTAGCAGCAGTTCTCTATGGGTCTCCAGTCTTAGTGTTGGAGCCATTAGTCTGGTAGCAGCAGTTCTCTATGGGTCTCCAGTCTTAGTGTTGGAGCCATTAGTCTGGTAGCAGCAGTTCTCTATGGGTCTTAGTGTTGGAGCCATTAGTCTGGTAGCAGCAGTTCTATATGGGTCTCCAGTCTTAGTGTTGGAGCCATTAGTCTGGTAGCAGCAGTTCTCTATGGGTCTCCAGTCTTAGTGTTGGAGCCATTAGTCTGGTAGCAGCAGTTCTCTATGGGTCTCCAGTCTTAGTGTTGGAGCCATTAGTCTGGTAGCTGCAGTTCTCTATGGGTCTCCAGTCTTAGTGTTGGAGCCATTAGTCTGGTAGCAGCAGTTCTCTATGGGTCTCCAGTCTTAGTGTTGGAGCCATTAGTCTGGTAGCAGCAGTTCTCTATGGGTCTCCAGTCTTAGTGTTGGAGCCATTAGTCTGGTAGCAGCAGTTCTCTATGGGTCTTAGTGTTGGAGCCATTAGTCTGGTAGCAGCAGTTCTCTATGGGTCTCCAGTCTTAGTGTTGGAGCCATTAGTCTGGTAGCAGCAGTTCTCTATGGGTCTCCAGTCTTAGTGTTGGAGCCATTAGTCTGGTAGCAGCAGTTCTCTATGGGTCTCCAGTCTTAGTGTTGGAGCCATTAGTCTGGTAGCAGCAGTTCTCTATGGGTCTCCAGTCTTAGTGTTGGAGCCATTAGTCTGGTAGCAGCAGTTCTCTATGGGTCTCCAGTCTTAGTGTTGGAGCCATTAGTCTGGTAGCAGCAGTTCTCTATGGGTCTCCAGTCTTAGTGTTGGAGCCATTAGTCTGGTAGCAGCAGTTCTCTATGGGTCTCCAGTCTTAGTGTTGGAGCCATTAGTCTGGTAGCAGCAGTTCTCTATGGGTCTCCAGTCTTAGTGTTGGAGCCATTAGTCTGGTAGCAGCAGTTCTCTATGGGTCTCCAGTCTTAGTGTTGGAGCCATTAGTCTGGTAGCAGCAGTTCTCTATGGGTCTCCAGTCTTAGTGTTGGAGCCATTAGTCTGGTAGCAGCAGTTCTCTATGGGTCTCCAGTCTTAGTGTTGGAGCCATTAGTCTGGTAGCAGCAGTTCTCTATGGGTCTCCAGTCTTAGTGTTGGAGCCATTAGTCTGGTAGCAGCAGTTCTCTATGGGTCTCCAGTCTTAGTGTTGGAGCCATTAGTCTGGTAGCAGCAGTTCTCTATGGGTCTCCAGTCTTAGTGTTGGAGCCATTAGTCTGGTAGCAGCAGTTCTCTATGGGTCTCCAGTCTTAGTGTTGGAGCCATTAGTCTGGTAGCAGCAGTTCTCTATGGGTCTTAGTGTTGGAGCCATTAGTCTGGTAGCAGCAGTTCTATATGGGTCTCCAGTCTTAGTGTTGGAGCCATTAGTCTGGTAGCAGCAGTTCTCTATGGGTCTCCAGTCTTAGTGTTGGAGCCATTAGTCTGGTAGCAGCAGTTCTCTATGGGTCTCCAGTCTTAGTGTTGGAGCCATTAGTCTGGTAGCTGCAGTTCTCTATGGGTCTCCAGTCTTAGTGTTGGAGCCATTAGTCTGGTAGCAGCAGTTCTCTATGGGTCTCCAGTCTTAGTGTTGGAGCCATTAGTCTGGTAGCAGCAGTTCTCTATGGGTCTCCAGTCTTAGTGTTGGAGCCATTAGTCTGGTAGCAGCAGTTCTCTATGGGTCTTAGTGTTGGAACCATTAGTCTGGTAGCAGCAGTTCTCTATGGGTCTCCAGTCTTAGTGTTGGAGCCATTAGTCTGGTAGCAGCAGTTCTCTATGGGTCTCCAGTCTTAGTGTTGGAGCCATTAGTCTGGTAGCAGCAGTTCTCTATGGGTCTCCAGTCTTAGTGTTGGAGCCATTAGTCTGGTAGCAGCAGTTCTCTATGGGTCTCCAGTCTTAGTGTTGGAGCCATTAGTCTGGTAGCAGCAGTTCTCTATGGGTCTCCAGTCTTAGTGTTGGAGCCATTAGTCTAGTAGCAGCAGTTCTCTATGGGTCTCCAGTCTTAGTGTTGGAGCCATTAGTCTGGTAGCAGCAGTTCTCTATGGGTCTCCAGTCTTAGTGTTGGAGCCATTAGTCTGGTAGCAGCAGTTCTCTATGGGTCTCCAGTCTTAGTGTTGGAGCCATTAGTCTGGTAGCAGCAGTTCTCTATGGGTCTCCAGTCTTAGTGTTGGAGCCATTAGTCTGGTAGCAGCAGTTCTCTATGGGTCTCCAGTCTTAGTGTTGGAGCCATTAGTCTGGTAGCAGCAGTTCTCTATGGGTCTCCAGTCTTAGTGTTGGAGCCATTAGTCTGGTAGCAGCAGTTCTCTATGGGTCTCCAGTCTTAGTGTTGGAGCCATTAGTCTGGTAGCAGCAGTTCTCTATGGGTCTCCAGTCTTAGTGTTGGAGCCATTAGTCTGGTAGCAGCAGTTCTCTATGGGTCTCCAGTCTTAGTGTTGGAGCCATTAGTCTGGTAGCAGCAGTTCTCTATGGGTCTCCAGTCTTAGTGTTGGAGCCATTAGTCTGGTAGCAGCAGTTCTCTATGGGTCTCCAGTCTTAGTGTTGGAGCCATTAGTCTGGTAGCAGCAGTTCTCTATGGGTCTCCAGTCTTAGTGTTGGAGCCATTAGTCTGGTAGCAGCAGTTCTCTATGGGTCTCCAGTCTTAGTGTTGGAGCCATTAGTCTGGTAGCAGCAGTTCTCTATGGGTCTCCAGTCTTAGTGTTGGAGCCATTAGTCTGGTAGCAGCAGTTCTCTATGGGTCTCCAGTCTTAGTGTTGGAGCCATTAGTCTGGTAGCAGCAGTTCTCTATGGGTCTCCAGTCTTAGTGTTGGAGCCATTAGTCTGGTAGCAGCAGTTCTCTATGGGTCTCCAGTCTTAGTGTTGGAGCCATTAATCTGGTAGCAGCAGTTCTCTATGGGTCTCCAGTCTTAGTGTTGGAGCCATTAGTCTGGTAGCAGCAGTTCTCTATGGGTCTCCAGTCTTAGTGTTGGAGCCATTAGTCTGGTATCAGCAGTTCTCTATGGGTCTCCAGTCTTAGTGTTGGAGCCATTAGTCTGGTAGCAGCAGTTCTCTATGGGTCTCCAGTCTTAGTGTTGGAGCCATTAGTCTGGTAGCAGCAGTTCTCTATGGGTCTCCAGTCTTAGTGTTGGAGCCATTAGTCTGGTAGCAGCAGTTCTCTATGGGTCTCCAGTCTTAGTGTTGGAGCCATTAGTCTGGTAGCAGCAGTTCTCTATGGGTCTCCAGTCTTAGTGTTGGAGCCATTAGTCTGGTAGCAGCAGTTCTCTATGGGTCTCCAGTCTTAGTGTTGGAGCCATTAGTCTGGTAGCAGCAGTTCTCTATGGGTCTCCAGTCTTAGTGTTGGAGCCATTAGTCTGGTAGCAGCAGTTCTCTATGGGTCTTAGTGTTGGAGCCATTAGTCTGGTAGCAGCAGTTCTCTATGGGTCTCCAGTCTTAGTGTTGGAGCCATTAGTCTGGTAGCAGCAGTTCTCTATGGGTCTCCAGTCTTAGTGTTGGAGCCATTAGTCTGGTAGCAGCAGTTCTCTATGGGTCTCCAGTCTTAGTGTTGGAGCCATTAGTCTGGTAGCAGCAGTTCTCTATGGGTCTCCAGTCTTAGTGTTGGAGCCATTAGTCTGGTAGCAGCAGTTCTCTATGGGTCTCCAGTCTTAGTGTTGGAGCCATTAGTCTGGTAGCAGCAGTTCTCTATGGGTCTCCAGTCTTAGTGTTGGAGCCATTAGTCTGGTAGCAGCAGTTCTCTATGGGTCTCCAGTCTTAGTGTTGGAGCCATTAGTCTGGTAGCAGCAGTTCTCTATGGGTCTTAGTGTTGGAGCCATTAGTCTGGTAGCAGCAGTTCTATATGGGTCTCCAGTCTTAGTGTTGGAGCCATTAGTCTGGTAGCAGCAGTTCTCTATGGGTCTCCAGTCTTAGTGTTGGAGCCATTAGTCTGGTAGCAGCAGTTCTCTATGGGTCTCCAGTCTTAGTGTTGGAGCCATTAGTCTGGTAGCAGCAGTTCTCTATGGGTCTCCAGTCTTAGTGTTGGAGCCATTAGTCTGGTAGCAGCAGTTCTCTATGGGTCTTAGTGTTGGAGCCATTAGTCTGGTAGCAGCAGTTCTCTATGGGTCTCCAGTCTTAGTGTTGGAGCCATTAGTCTGGTAGCAGCAGTTCTCTATGGGTCTTAGTGTTGGAGCCATTAGTCTGGTAGCAGCAGTTCTCTATGGGTCTCCAGTCTTAGTGTTGGAGCCATTAGTCTGGTAGCAGCAGTTCTCTATGGGTCTTAGTGTTGGAGCCATTAGTCTGGTAGCAGCAGTTCTCTATGGGTCTCCAGTCTTAGTGTTGGAGCCATTAGTCTGGTAGCAGCAGTTCTCTATGGGTCTTAGTGTTGGAGCCATTAGTCTGGTAGCAGCAGTTCTCTATGGGTCTCCAGTCTTAGTGTTGGAGCCATTAGTCTGGTAGCAGCAGTTCTCTATGGGTCTCCAGTCTTAGTGTTGGAGCCATTAGTCTGGTAGCAGCAGTTCTCTATGGGTCTCCAGTCTTAGTGTTGGAGCCATTAGTCTGGTAGCAGCAGTTCTCTATGGGTCTCCAGTCTTAGTGTTGGAGCCATTAGTCTGGTAGCAGCAGTTCTCTATGGGTCTCCAGTCTTAGTGTTGGAGCCATTAGTCTGGTAGCAGCAGTTCTCTATGGGTCTCCAGTCTTAGTGTTGGAGCCATTAGTCTGGTAGCAGCAGTTCTCTATGGGTCTCCAGTCTTAGTGTTGGAGCCATTAGTCTGGTAGCAGCAGTTCTCTATGGGTCTTAGTGTTGGAGCCATTAGTCTGGTAGCAGCAGTTCTATATGGGTCTCCAGTCTTAGTGTTGGAGCCATTAGTCTGGTAGCAGCAGTTCTCTATGGGTCTCCAGTCTTAGTGTTGGAGCCATTAGTCTGGTAGCAGCAGTTCTCTATGGGTCTCCAGTCTTAGTGTTGGAGCCATTAGTCTGGTAGCTGCAGTTCTCTATGGGTCTCCAGTCTTAGTGTTGGAGCCATTAGTCTGGTAGCAGCAGTTCTCTATGGGTCTCCAGTCTTAGTGTTGGAGCCATTAGTCTGGTAGCAGCAGTTCTCTATGGGTCTCCAGTCTTAGTGTTGGAGCCATTAGTCTGGTAGCAGCAGTTCTCTATGGGTCTTAGTGTTGGAGCCATTAGTCTGGTAGCAGCAGTTCTCTATGGGTCTCCAGTCTTAGTGTTGGAGCCATTAGTCTGGTAGCAGCAGTTCTCTATGGGTCTCCAGTCTTAGTGTTGGAGCCATTAGTCTGGTAGCAGCAGTTCTCTATGGGTCTCCAGTCTTAGTGTTGGAGCCATTAGTCTGGTAGCAGCAGTTCTCTATGGGTCTCCAGTCTTAGTGTTGGAGCCATTAGTCTGGTAGCAGCAGTTCTCTATGGGTCTCCAGTCTTAGTGTTGGAGCCATTAGTCTGGTAGCAGCAGTTCTCTATGGGTCTCCAGTCTTAGTGTTGGAGCCATTAGTCTGGTAGCAGCAGTTCTCTATGGGTCTCCAGTCTTAGTGTTGGAGCCATTAGTCTGGTAGCAGCAGTTCTCTATGGGTCTCCAGTCTTAGTGTTGGAGCCATTAGTCTGGTAGCAGCAGTTCTCTATGGGTCTCCAGTCTTAGTGTTGGAGCCATTAGTCTGGTAGCAGCAGTTCTCTATGGGTCTCCAGTCTTAGTGTTGGAGCCATTAGTCTGGTAGCAGCAGTTCTCTATGGGTCTCCAGTCTTAGTGTTGGAGCCATTAGTCTGGTAGCAGCAGTTCTCTATGGGTCTCCAGTCTTAGTGTTGGAGCCATTAGTCTGGTAGCAGCAGTTCTCTATGGGTCTCCAGTCTTAGTGTTGGAGCCATTAGTCTGGTAGCAGCAGTTCTCTATGGGTCTCCAGTCTTAGTGTTGGAGCCATTAGTCTGGTAGCAGCAGTTCTCTATGGGTCTTAGTGTTGGAGCCATTAGTCTGGTAGCAGCAGTTCTATATGGGTCTCCAGTCTTAGTGTTGGAGCCATTAGTCTGGTAGCAGCAGTTCTCTATGGGTCTCCAGTCTTAGTGTTGGAGCCATTAGTCTGGTAGCAGCAGTTCTCTATGGGTCTCCAGTCTTAGTGTTGGAGCCATTAGTCTGGTAGCTGCAGTTCTCTATGGGTCTCCAGTCTTAGTGTTGGAGCCATTAGTCTGGTAGCAGCAGTTCTCTATGGGTCTCCAGTCTTAGTGTTGGAGCCATTAGTCTGGTAGCAGCAGTTCTCTATGGGTCTCCAGTCTTAGTGTTGGAGCCATTAGTCTGGTAGCAGCAGTTCTCTATGGGTCTTAGTGTTGGAGCCATTAGTCTGGTAGCAGCAGTTCTCTATGGGTCTCCAGTCTTAGTGTTGGAGCCATTAGTCTGGCAGCAGCAGTTCTCTATGGGTCTCCAGTCTTAGTGTTGGAGCCATTAGTCTGGTAGCAGCAGTTCTCTATGGGTCTCCAGTCTTAGTGTTGGAGCCATTAGTCTGGTAGCAGCAGTTCTCTATGGGTCTCCAGTCTTAGTGTTGGAGCCATTAGTCTGGTAGCAGCAGTTCTCTATGGGTCTCCAGTCTTAGTGTTGGAGCCATTAGTCTGGTAGCAGCAGTTCTCTATGGGTCTCCAGTCTTAGTGTTGGAGCCATTAGTCTGGTAGCAGCAGTTCTCTATGGGTCTCCAGTCTTAGTGTTGGAGCCATTAGTCTGGTAGCAGCAGTTCTCTATGGGTCTCCAGTCTTAGTGTTGGAGCCATTAGTCTGGTAGCAGCAGTTCTCTATGGGTCTCCAGTCTTAGTGTTGGAGCCATTAGTCTGGTAGCTGCAGTTCTCTATGGGTCTCCAGTCTTAGTGTTGGAGCCATTAGTCTGGTAGCAGCAGTTCTCTATGGGTCTTAGTGTTGGAGCCATTAGTCTGGTAGCAGCAGTTCTCTATGGGTCTTAGTGTTGGAGCCATTAGTCTGGTAGCAGCAGTTCTCTATGGGTCTCCAGTCTTAGTGTTGGAGCCATTAGTCTGGTAGCAGCAGTTCTCTATGGGTCTCCAGTCTTAGTGTTGGAGCCATTAGTCTGGTAGCAGCAGTTCTCTATGGGTCTCCAGTCTTAGTGTTGGAGCCATTAGTCTGGTAGCAGCAGTTCTCTATGGGTCTCCAGTCTTAGTGTTGGAGCCATTAGTCTGGTAGCAGCAGTTCTCTATGGGTCTTAGTGTTGGAACCATTAGTCTGGTAGCAGCAGTTCTCTATGGGTCTCCAGTCTTAGTGTTGGAGCCATTAGTCTGGTAGCAGCAGTTCTCTATGGGTCTCCAGTCTTAGTGTTGGAGCCATTAGTCTGGTAGCAGCAGTTCTCTATGGGTCTCCAGTCTTAGTGTTGGAGCCATTAGTCTGGTAGCAGCAGTTCTCTATGGGTCTCCAGTCTTAGTGTTGGAGCCATTAGTCTGGTAGCAGCAGTTCTCTATGGGTCTCCAGTCTTAGTGTTGGAGCCATTAGTCTGGTAGCAGCAGTTCTCTATGGGTCTCCAGTCTTAGTGTTGGAGCCATTAGTCTGGTAGCAGCAGTTCTCTATGGGTCTCCAGTCTTAGTGTTGGAGCCATTAGTCTGGTAGCAGCAGTTCTCTATGGGTCTCCAGTCTTAGTGTTGGAGCCATTAGTCTGGTAGCAGCAGTTCTCTATGGGTCTCCAGTCTTAGTGTTGGAGCCATTAGTCTGGTAGCAGCAGTTCTCTATGGGTCTCCAGTCTTAGTGTTGGAGCCATTAGTCTGGTAGCAGCAGTTCTCTATGGGTCTCCAGTCTTAGTGTTGGAGCCATTAGTCTGGTAGCAGCAGTTCTCTATGGGTCTCCAGTCTTAGTGTTGGAGCCATTAGTCTGGTAGCAGCAGTTCTCTATGGGTCTCCAGTCTTAGTGTTGGAGCCATTAGTCTGGTAGCAGCAGTTCTCTATGGGTCTCCAGTCTTAGTGTTGGAGCCATTAGTCTGGTAGCAGCAGTTCTCTATGGGTCTCCAGTCTTAGTGTTGGAGCCATTAGTCTGGTAGCAGCAGTTCTCTATGGGTCTCCAGTCTTAGTGTTGGAGCCATTAGTCTGGTAGCAGCAGTTCTCTATGGGTCTCCAGTCTTAGTGTTGGAGCCATTAGTCTGGTAGCAGCAGTTCTCTATGGGTCTCCAGTCTTAGTGTTGGAGCCATTAGTCTGGTAGCAGCAGTTCTCTATGGGTCTCCAGTCTTAGTGTTGGAGCCATTAGTCTGGTAGCAGCAGTTCTCTATGGGTCTCCAGTCTTAGTGTTGGAGCCATTAGTCTGGTAGCAGCAGTTCTCTATGGGTCTCCAGTCTTAGTGTTGGAGCCATTAGTCTGGTAGCAGCAGTTCTCTATGGGTCTCCAGTCTTAGTGTTGGAGCCATTAGTCTGGTAGCAGCAGTTCTCTATGGGTCTCCAGTCTTAGTGTTGGAGCCATTAGTCTGGTAGCAGCAGTTCTCTATGGGTCTCCAGTCTTAGTGTTGGAGCCATTAGTCTGGTAGCAGCAGTTCTCTATGGGTCTCCAGTCTTAGTGTTGGAGCCATTAATCTGGTAGCAGCAGTTCTCTATGGGTCTCCAGTCTTAGTGTTGGAGCCATTAGTCTGGTAGCAGCAGTTCTCTATGGGTCTCCAGTCTTAGTGTTGGAGCCATTAGTCTGGTATCAGCAGTTCTCTATGGGTCTCCAGTCTTAGTGTTGGAGCCATTAGTCTGGTAGCAGCAGTTCTCTATGGGTCTCCAGTCTTAGTGTTGGAGCCATTAGTCTGGTAGCAGCAGTTCTCTATGGGTCTCCAGTCTTAGTGTTGGAGCCATTAGTCTGGTAGCAGCAGTTCTCTATGGGTCTCCAGTCTTAGTGTTGGAGCCATTAGTCTGGTAGCAGCAGTTCTCTATGGGTCTCCAGTCTTAGTGTTGGAGCCATTAGTCTGGTAGCAGCAGTTCTCTATGGGTCTCCAGTCTTAGTGTTGGAGCCATTAGTCTGGTAGCAGCAGTTCTCTATGGGTCTCCAGTCTTAGTGTTGGAGCCATTAGTCTGGTAGCAGCAGTTCTCTATGGGTCTTAGTGTTGGAGCCATTAGTCTGGTAGCAGCAGTTCTCTATGGGTCTCCAGTCTTAGTGTTGGAGCCATTAGTCTGGTAGCAGCAGTTCTCTATGGGTCTCCAGTCTTAGTGTTGGAGCCATTAGTCTGGTAGCAGCAGTTCTCTATGGGTCTCCAGTCTTAGTGTTGGAGCCATTAGTCTGGTAGCAGCAGTTCTCTATGGGTCTCCAGTCTTAGTGTTGGAGCCATTAGTCTGGTAGCAGCAGTTCTCTATGGGTCTCCAGTCTTAGTGTTGGAGCCATTAGTCTGGTAGCAGCAGTTCTCTATGGGTCTCCAGTCTTAGTGTTGGAGCCATTAGTCTGGTAGCAGCAGTTCTCTATGGGTCTCCAGTCTTAGTGTTGGAGCCATTAGTCTGGTAGCAGCAGTTCTCTATGGGTCTTAGTGTTGGAGCCATTAGTCTGGTAGCAGCAGTTCTATATGGGTCTCCAGTCTTAGTGTTGGAGCCATTAGTCTGGTAGCAGCAGTTCTCTATGGGTCTCCAGTCTTAGTGTTGGAGCCATTAGTCTGGTAGCAGCAGTTCTCTATGGGTCTCCAGTCTTAGTGTTGGAGCCATTAGTCTGGTAGCAGCAGTTCTCTATGGGTCTCCAGTCTTAGTGTTGGAGCCATTAGTCTGGTAGCAGCAGTTCTCTATGGGTCTTAGTGTTGGAGCCATTAGTCTGGTAGCAGCAGTTCTCTATGGGTCTCCAGTCTTAGTGTTGGAGCCATTAGTCTGGTAGCAGCAGTTCTCTATGGGTCTTAGTGTTGGAGCCATTAGTCTGGTAGCAGCAGTTCTCTATGGGTCTCCAGTCTTAGTGTTGGAGCCATTAGTCTGGTAGCAGCAGTTCTCTATGGGTCTTAGTGTTGGAGCCATTAGTCTGGTAGCAGCAGTTCTCTATGGGTCTCCAGTCTTAGTGTTGGAGTCATTAGTCTGGTAGCAGCAGTTCTCTATGGGTCTCCAGTCTTAGTGTTGGAGCCATTAGTCTGGTAGCAGCAGTTCTCTATGGGTCTCCAGTCTTAGTGTTGGAGCCATTAGTCTGGTAGCAGCAGTTCTCTATGGGTCTTAGTGTTGGAGCCATTAGTCTGGTAGCAGCAGTTCTCTATGGGTCTCCAGTCTTAGTGTTGGAGCCATTAGTCTGGTAGCAGCAGTTCTCTATGGGTCTCCAGTCTTAGTGTTGGAGCCATTAGTCTGGTAGCAGCAGTTCTCTATGGGTCTCCAGTCTTAGTGTTGGAGCCATTAGTCTGGTAGCAGCAGTTCTCTATGGGTCTCCAGTCTTAGTGTTGGAGCCATTAGTCTGGTAGCAGCAGTTCTCTATGGGTCTTAGTGTTGGAGCCATTAGTCTGGTAGCAGCAGTTCTCTATGGGTCTCCAGTCTTAGTGTTGGAGCCATTAGTCTGGTAGCAGCAGTTCTCTATGGGTCTCCAGTCTTAGTGTTGGAGCCATTAGTCTGGTAGCAGCAGTTCTCTATGGGTCTCCAGTCTTAGTGTTGGAGCCATTAGTCTGGTAGCAGCAGTTCTCTATGGGTCTCCAGTCTTAGTGTTGGAGCCATTAGTCTGGTAGCAGCAGTTCTCTATGGGTCTCCAGTCTTAGTGTTGGAGCCATTAGTCTGGTAGCAGCAGTTCTCTATGGGTCTCCAGTCTTAGTGTTGGAGCCATTAGTCTGGTAGCAGCAGTTCTCTATGGGTCTCCAGTCTTAGTGTTGGAGCCATTAGTCTG
Organism: Salvelinus alpinus; assembly: GCF_045679555.1. Lineage (NCBI taxonomy): Eukaryota > Metazoa > Chordata > Actinopteri > Salmoniformes > Salmonidae > Salvelinus > Salvelinus alpinus. Next base: position 56,513,375 of record NC_092101.1, read on the forward strand.
GTAGCAGCAGTTCTCTATGGGTCTCCAGTCTTAGTGTTGGAGCCATTAGTCTGGTAGCAGCAGTTCTCTATGGGTCTCCAGTCTTAGTGTTGGAGCCATTAGTCTGGTAGCAGCAGTTCTCTATGGGTCTCCAGTCTTAGTGTTGGAGCCATTAGTCTGGTAGCAGCAGTTCTCTATGGGTCTCCAGTCTTAGTGTTGGAGCCATTAGTCTGGTAGCAGCAGTTCTCTATGGGTCTCCAGTCTTAGTGTTGGAGCCATTAGTCTGGTAGCAGCAGTTCTCTATGGGTCTCCAGTCTTAGTGTTGGAGCCATTAGTCTGGTAGCAGCAGTTCTCTATGGGTCTCCAGTCTTAGTGTTGGAGCCATTAGTCTGGTAGCAGCAGTTCTCTATGGGTCTCCAGTCTTAGTGTTGGAGCCATTAGTCTGGTAGCAGCAGTTCTCTATGGGTCTCCAGTCTTAGTGTTGGAGCCATTAGTCTGGTAGCAGCAGTTCTCTATGGGTCTCCAGTCTTAGTGTTGGAGCCATTAGTCTGGTAGCAGCAGTTCTCTATGGGTCTCCAGTCTTAGTGTTGGAGCCATTAATCTGGTAGCAGCAGTTCTCTATGGGTCTCCAGTCTTAGTGTTGGAGCCATTAGTCTGGTAGCAGCAGTTCTCTATGGGTCTCCAGTCTTAGTGTTGGAGCCATTAGTCTGGTATCAGCAGTTCTCTATGGGTCTCCAGTCTTAGTGTTGGAGCCATTAGTCTGGTAGCAGCAGTTCTCTATGGGTCTCCAGTCTTAGTGTTGGAGCCATTAGTCTGGTAGCAGCAGTTCTCTATGGGTCTCCAGTCTTAGTGTTGGAGCCATTAGTCTGGTAGCAGCAGTTCTCTATGGGTCTCCAGTCTTAGTGTTGGAGCCATTAGTCTGGTAGCAGCAGTTCTCTATGGGTCTCCAGTCTTAGTGTTGGAGCCATTAGTCTGGTAGCAGCAGTTCTCTATGGGTCTCCAGTCTTAGTGTTGGAGCCATTAGTCTGGTAGCAGCAGTTCTCTATGGGTCTCCAGTCTTAGTGTTGGAGCCATTAGTCTGGTAGCAGCAGTTCTCTATGGGTCTCCAGTCTTAGTGTTGGAGCCATTAGTCTGGTAGCAGCAGTTCTCTATGGGTCTCCAGTCTTAGTGTTGGAGCCATTAGTCTGGTAGCAGCAGTTCTCTATGGGTCTCCAGTCTTAGTGTTGGAGCCATTAGTCTGGTAGCAGCAGTTCTCTATGGGTCTCCAGTCTTAGTGTTGGAGCCATTAGTCTGGTAGCAGCAGTTCTCTATGGGTCTCCAGTCTTAGTGTTGGAGCCATTAGTCTGGTAGCAGCAGTTCTCTATGGGTCTCCAGTCTTAGTGTTGGAGCCATTAGTCTGGTAGCAGCAGTTCTCTATGGGTCTCCAGTCTTAGTGTTGGAGCCATTAGTCTGGTAGCAGCAGTTCTCTATGGGTCTCCAGTCTTAGTGTTGGAGCCATTAGTCTGGTAGCAGCAGTTCTCTATGGGTCTCCAGTCTTAGTGTTGGAGCCATTAGTCTGGTAGCAGCAGTTCTCTATGGGTCTCCAGTCTTAGTGTTGGAGCCATTAGTCTGGTAGCAGCAGTTCTCTATGGGTCTCCAGTCTTAGTGTTGGAGCCATTAGTCTGGTAGCAGCAGTTCTCTATGGGTCTCCAGTCTTAGTGTTGGAGCCATTAGTCTGGTAGCAGCAGTTCTCTATGGGTCTCCAGTCTTAGTGTTGGAGCCATTAGTCTGGTAGCAGCAGTTCTCTATGGGTCTCCAGTCTTAGTGTTGGAGCCATTAGTCTGGTAGCAGCAGTTCTCTATGGGTCTCCAGTCTTAGTGTTGGAGCCATTAGTCTGGTAGCAGCAGTTCTCTATGGGTCTCCAGTCTTAGTGTTGGAGCCATTAGTCTGGTAGCAGCAGTTCTCTATGGGTCTCCAGTCTTAGTGTTGGAGCCATTAGTCTGGTAGCAGCAGTTCTCTATGGGTCTCCAGTCTTAGTGTTGGAGCCATTAGTCTGGTAGCAGCAGTTCTCTATGGGTCTCCAGTCTTAGTGTTGGAGCCATTAGTCTGGCAGCAGCAGTTCTCTATGGGTCTCCAGTCTTAGTGTTGGAGCCATTAGTCTGGTAGCAGCAGTTCTCTATGGGTCTCCAGTCTTAGTGTTGGAGCCATTAGTCTGGTATCAGCAGTTCTCTATGGGTCTCCAGTCTTAGTGTTGGAGCCATTAGTCTGGTAGCAGCAGTTCTCTATGGGTCTCCAGTCTTAGTGTTGGAGCCATTAGTCTGGTAGCAGCAGTTCTCTATGGGTCTCCAGTCTTAGTGTTGGAGCCATTAGTCTGGTAGCAGCAGTTCTCTATGGGTCTCCAGTCTTAGTGTTGGAGCCATTAGTCTGGTAGCAGCAGTTCTCTATGGGTCTCCAGTCTTAGTGTTGGAGCCATTAGTCTGGTAGCAGCAGTTCTCTATGGGTCTCCAGTCTTAGTGTTGGAGCCATTAGTCTGGTAGCAGCAGTTCTCTATGGGTCTCCAGTCTTAGTGTTGGAGCCATTAGTCTGGTAGCAGCAGTTCTCTATGGGTCTCCAGTCTTAGTGTTGGAGCCATTAGTCTGGTAGCAGCAGTTCTCTATGGGTCTCCAGTCTTAGTGTTGGAGCCATTAGTCTGGTAGCAGCAGTTCTCTATGGGTCTCCAGTCTTAGTGTTGGAGCCATTAGTCTGGTAGCAGCAGTTCTCTATGGGTCTCCAGTCTTAGTGTTGGAGCCATTAGTCTGGTAGCAGCAGTTCTCTATGGGTCTCCAGTCTTAGTGTTGGAGCCATTAGTCTGGTAGCAGCAGTTCTCTATGGGTCTCCAGTCTTAGTGTTGGAGCCATTAGTCTGGTAGCAGCAGTTCTCTATGGGTCTCCAGTCTTAGTGTTGGAGCCATTAGTCTGGTAGCAGCAGTTCTCTATGGGTCTCCAGTCTTAGTGTTGGAGCCATTAGTCTGGTAGCAGCAGTTCTCTATGGGTCTTAGTGTTGGAGCCATTAGTCTGGTAGCAGCAGTTCTCTATGGGTCTCCAGTCTTAGTGTTGGAGCCATTAGTCTGGTAGCAGCAGTTCTCTATGGGTCTCCAGTCTTAGTGTTGGAGCCATTAGTCTGGTAGCAGCAGTTCTCTATGGGTCTCCAGTCTTAGTGTTGGAGCCATTAGTCTGGTAGCAGCAGTTCTCTATGGGTCTCCAGTCTTAGTGTTGGAGCCATTAGTCTGGTAGCAGCAGTTCTCTATGGGTCTCCAGTCTTAGTGTTGGAGCCATTAGTCTGGCAGCAGCAGTTCTCTATGGGTCTCCAGTCTTAGTGTTGGAGCCATTAGTCTGGTAGCAGCAGTTCTCTATGGGTCTCCAGTCTTAGTGTTGGAGCCATTAGTCTGGTATCAGCAGTTCTCTATGGGTCTCCAGTCTTAGTGTTGGAGCCATTAGTCTGGTAGCAGCAGTTCTCTATGGGTCTCCAGTCTTAGTGTTGGAGCCATTAGTCTGGTAGCAGCAGTTCTCTATGGGTCTCCAGTCTTAGTGTTGGAGCCATTAGTCTGGTAGCAGCAGTTCTCTATGGGTCTCCAGTCTTAGTGTTGGAGCCATTAGTCTGGTAGCAGCAGTTCTCTATGGGTCTCCAGTCTTAGTGTTGGAGCCATTAGTCTGGTAGCAGCAGTTCTCTATGGGTCTCCAGTCTTAGTGTTGGAGCCATTAGTCTGGTAGCAGCAGTTCTCTATGGGTCTCCAGTCTTAGTGTTGGAGCCATTAGTCTGGTAGCAGCAGTTCTCTATGGGTCTCCAGTCTTAGTGTTGGAGCCATTAGTCTGGTAGCAGCAGTTCTCTATGGGTCTCCAGTCTTAGTGTTGGAGCCATTAGTCTGGTAGCAGCAGTTCTCTATGGGTCTCCAGTCTTAGTGTTGGAGCCATTAGTCTGGTAGCAGCAGTTCTCTATGGGTCTCCAGTCTTAGTGTTGGAGCCATTAGTCTGGTAGCAGCAGTTCTCTATGGGTCTCCAGTCTTAGTGTTGGAGCCATTAGTCTGGTAGCAGCAGTTCTCTATGGGTCTCCAGTCTTAGTGTTGGAGCCATTAGTCTGGTAGCAGCAGTTCTCTATGGGTCTCCAGTCTTAGTGTTGGAGCCATTAGTCTGGTAGCAGCAGTTCTCTATGGGTCTCCAGTCTTAGTGTTGGAGCCATTAGTCTGGTAGCAGCAGTTCTCTATGGGTCTTAGTGTTGGAGCCATTAGTCTGGTAGCAGCAGTTCTCTATGGGTCTTAGTGTTGGAGCCATTAGTCTGGTAGCAGCAGTTCTCTATGGGTCTCCAGTCTTAGTGTTGGAGCCATTAGTCTGGTAGCAGCAGTTCTCTATGGGTCTCCAGTCTTAGTGTTGGAGCCATTAGTCTGGTAGCAGCAGTTCTCTATGGGTCTCCAGTCTTAGTGTTGGAGCCATTAGTCTGGTAGCAGCAGTTCTCTATGGGTCTCCAGTCTTAGTGTTGGAGCCATTAGTCTGGTAGCAGCAGTTCTCTATGGGTCTCCAGTCTTAGTGTTGGAGCCATTAGTCTGGTAGCAGCAGTTCTCTATGGGTCTCCAGTCTTAGTGTTGGAGCCATTAGTCTGGTAGCAGCAGTTCTCTATGGGTCTCCAGTCTTAGTGTTGGAGCCATTAGTCTGGTAGCAGCAGTTCTCTATGGGTCTCCAGTCTTAGTGTTGGAGCCATTAGTCTGGTAGCAGCAGTTCTCTATGGGTCTCCAGTCTTAGTGTTGGAGCCATTAGTCTGGTAGCAGCAGTTCTCTATGGGTCTCCAGTCTTAGTGTTGGAGCCATTAGTCTGGTAGCAGCAGTTCTCTATGGGTCTCCAGTCTTAGTGTTGGAGCCATTAGTCTGGTAGCAGCAGTTCTCTATGGGTCTCCAGTCTTAGTGTTGGAGCCATTAGTCTGGTAGCAGCAGTTCTCTATGGGTCTCCAGTCTTAGTGTTGGAGCCATTAGTCTGGTAGCAGCAGTTCTCTATGGGTCTCCAGTCTTAGTGTTGGAGCCATTAGTCTGGTAGCAGCAGTTCTCTATGGGTCTCCAGTCTTAGTGTTGGAGCCATTAGTCTGGTAGCAGCAGTTCTCTATGGGTCTCCAGTCTTAGTGTTGGAGCCATTAGTCTGGTAGCAGCAGTTCTCTATGGGTCTCCAGTCTTAGTGTTGGAGCCATTAGTCTGGTAGCAGCAGTTCTCTATGGGTCTCCAGTCTTAGTGTTGGAGCCATTAGTCTGGTAGCAGCAGTTCTCTATGGGTCTCCAGTCTTAGTGTTGGAGCCATTAGTCTGGTAGCAGCAGTTCTCTATGGGTCTCCAGTCTTAGTGTTGGAGCCATTAGTCTGGTAGCAGCAGTTCTCTATGGGTCTCCAGTCTTAGTGTTGGAGCCATTAGTCTGGTAGCAGCAGTTCTCTATGGGTCTCCAGTCTTAGTGTTGGAGCCATTAGTCTGGTAGCAGCAGTTCTCTATGGGTCTCCAGTCTTAGTGTTGGAGCCATTAGTCTGGTAGCAGCAGTTCTCTATGGGTCTCCAGTCTTAGTGTTGGAGCCATTAGTCTGGCAGCAGCAGTTCTCTATGGGTCTCCAGTCTTAGTGTTGGAGCCATTAGTCTGGTAGCAGCAGTTCTCTATGGGTCTCCAGTCTTAGTGTTGGAGCCATTAGTCTGGTAGCAGCAGTTCTCTATGGGTCTCCAGTCTTAGTGTTGGAGCCATTAGTCTGGTATCAGCAGTTCTCTATGGGTCTCCAGTCTTAGTGTTGGAGCCATTAGTCTGGTAGCAGCAGTTCTCTATGGGTCTCCAGTCTTAGTGTTGGAGCCATTAGTCTGGTAGCAGCAGTTCTCTATGGGTCTCCAGTCTTAGTGTTGGAGCCATTAGTCTGGTAGCAGCAGTTCTCTATGGGTCTCCAGTCTTAGTGTTGGAGCCATTAGTCTGGTAGCAGCAGTTCTCTATGGGTCTCCAGTCTTAGTGTTGGAGCCATTAGTCTGGTAGCAGCAGTTCTCTATGGGTCTCCAGTCTTAGTGTTGGAGCCATTAGTCTGGTAGCAGCAGTTCTCTATGGGTCTTAGTGTTGGAGCCATTAGTCTGGTAGCAGCAGTTCTCTATGGGTCTCCAGTCTTAGTGTTGGAGCCATTAGTCTGGTAGCAGCAGTTCTCTATGGGTCTCCAGTCTTAGTGTTGGAGCCATTAGTCTGGTAGCAGCAGTTCTCTATGGTTCTCCAGTCTTAGTGTTGGAGCCATTAGTCTGGTAGCAGCAGTTCTCTATGGGTCTCCAGTCTTAGTGTTGGAGCCATTAGTCTGGTAGCAGCAGTTCTCTATGGGTCTTAGTGTTGGAGCCATTAGTCTGGTAGCAGCAGTTCTCTATGGGTCTCCAGTCTTAGTGTTGGAGCCATTAGTCTGGTAGCAGCAGTTCTCTATGGGTCTTAGTGTTGGAGCCATTAGTCTGGTAGCAGCAGTTCTCTATGGGTCTCCAGTCTTAGTGTTGGAGCCATTAGTCTGGTAGCAGCAGTTCTCTATGGGTCTCCAGTCTTAGTGTTGGAGCCATTAGTCTGGTAGCAGCAGTTCTCTATGGGTCTCCAGTCTTAGTGTTGGAGCCATTAGTCTGGTAGCAGCAGTTCTCTATGGGTCTCCAGTCTTAGTGTTGGAGCCATTAGTCTGGTAGCAGCAGTTCTCTATGGGTCTTAGTGTTGGAGCCATTAGTCTGGTAGCAGCAGTTCTCTATGGGTCTCCAGTCTTAGTGTTGGAGCCATTAGTCTGGTAGCAGCAGTTCTCTATGGGTCTTAGTGTTGGAGCCATTAGTCTGGTAGCAGCAGTTCTCTATGGGTCTCCAGTCTTAGTGTTGGAGCCATTAGTCTGGTAGCAGCAGTTCTCTATGGGTCTCCAGTCTTAGTGTTCAAACCATTAGTCTGGTAGCAGCAGTTCTCTATGGGTCTCCAGTCTTAGTGTTGGAGCCATTAGTCTGGTAGCAGCAGTTCTCTATGGGTCTCCAGTCTTAGTGTTGGAGCCATTAGTCTGGTAGCAGCAGTTCTCTATGGGTCTCCAGTCTTAGTGTTGGAGCCATTAGTCTGGTAGCAGCAGTTCTCTATGGGTCTCCAGTCTTAGTGTTGGAGCCATTAGTCTGGTAGCAGCAGTTCTCTATGGGTCTCCAGTCTTAGTGTTGGAGCCATTAGTCTGGTAGCAGCAGTTCTCTATGGGTCTCCAGTCTTAGTGTTGGAGCCATTAGTCTGGTAGCAGCAGTTCTCTATGGGTCTCCAGTCTTAGTGTTGGAGCCATTAGTCTGGTAGCAGCAGTTCTCTATGGGTCTCCAGTCTTAGTGTTGGAGCCATTAGTCTGGTAGCAGCAGTTCTCTATGGGTCTCCAGTCTTAGTGTTGGAGCCATTAGTCTGGTAGCAGCAGTTCTCTATGGGTCTCCAGTCTTAGTGTTGGAGCCATTAGTCTGGTAGCAGCAGTTCTCTATGGGTCTCCAGTCTTAGTGTTGGAGCCATTAGTCTGGTAGCAGCAGTTCTCTATGGGTCTCCAGTCTTAGTGTTGGAGCCATTAGTCTGGTAGCAGCAGTTCTCTATGGGTCTCCAGTCTTAGTGTTGGAGCCATTAGTCTGGTAGCAGCAGTTCTCTATGGGTCTCCAGTCTTAGTGTTGGAGCCATTAGTCTGGTAGCAGCAGTTCTCTATGGGTCTCCAGTCTTAGTGTTGGAGCCATTAGTCTGGTAGCAGCAGTTCTCTATGGCTCTCCAGTCTTAGTGTTGGAGCCATTAGTCTGGTAGCAGCAGTTCTCTATGGGTCTCCAGTCTTAGTGTTGGAGCCATTAGTCTGGTAGCAGCAGTTCTCTATGGGTCTCCAGTCTTAGTGTTGGAGCCATTAGTCTGGTAGCAGCAGTTCTCTATGGGTCTCCAGTCTTAGTGTTGGAGCCATTAGTCTGGTAGCAGCAGTTCTCTATGGGTCTCCAGTCTTAGTGTTGGAGCCATTAGTCTGGTAGCAGCAGTTCTCTATGGGTCTCCAGTCTTAGTGTTGGAGCCATTAGTCTGGTAGCAGCAGTTCTCTATGGGTCTCCAGTCTTAGTGTTGGAGCCATTAGTCTGGTAGCAGCAGTTCTCTATGGGTCTCCAGTCTTAGTGTTGGAGCCATTAGTCTGGTAGCAGCAGTTCTCTATGGGTCTCCAGTCTTAGTGTTGGAGCCATTAGTCTGGTAGCAGCAGTTCTCTATGGGTCTCCAGTCTTAGTGTTGGAGCCATTAGTCTGGTAGCAGCAGTTCTCTATGGGTCTCCAGTCTTAGTGTTGGAGCCATTAGTCTGGTAGCAGCAGTTCTCTATGGGTCTCCAGTCTTAGTGTTGGAGCCATTAGTCTGGTAGCAGCAGTTCTCTATGGGTCTCCAGTCTTAGTGTTGGAGCCATTAATCTGGTAGCAGCAGTTCTCTATGGGTCTCCAGTCTTAGTGTTGGAGCCATTAGTCTGGTAGCAGCAGTTCTCTATGGGTCTCCAGTCTTAGTGTTGGAGCCATTAGTCTGGTATCAGCAGTTCTCTATGGGTCTCCAGTCTTAGTGTTGGAGCCATTAGTCTGGTAGCAGCAGTTCTCTATGGGTCTCCAGTCTTAGTGTTGGAGCCATTAGTCTGGTAGCAGCAGTTCTCTATGGGTCTCCAGTCTTAGTGTTGGAGCCATTAGTCTGGTAGCAGCAGTTCTCTATGGGTCTCCAGTCTTAGTGTTGGAGCCATTAGTCTGGTAGCAGCAGTTCTCTATGGGTCTCCAGTCTTAGTGTTGGAGCCATTAGTCTGGTAGCAGCAGTTCTCTATGGGTCTCCAGTCTTAGTGTTGGAGCCATTAGTCTGGTAGCAGCAGTTCTCTATGGGTCTCCAGTCTTAGTGTTGGAGCCATTAGTCTGGTAGCAGCAGTTCTCTATGGGTCTCCAGTCTTAGTGTTGGAGCCATTAGTCTGGTAGCAGCAGTTCTCTATGGGTCTCCAGTCTTAGTGTTGGAGCCATTAGTCTGGTAGCAGCAGTTCTCTATGGGTCTCCAGTCTTAGTGTTGGAGCCATTAGTCTGGTAGCAGCAGTTCTCTATGGGTCTCCAGTCTTAGTGTTGGAGCCATTAGTCTGGTAGCAGCAGTTCTCTATGGGTCTCCAGTCTTAGTGTTGGAGCCATTAGTCTGGTAGCAGCAGTTCTCTATGGGTCTCCAGTCTTAGTGTTGGAGCCATTAGTCTGGTAGCAGCAGTTCTCTATGGGTCTCCAGTCTTAGTGTTGGAGCCATTAGTCTAGTAGCAGCAGTTCTCTATGGGTCTCCAGTCTTAGTGTTGGAGCCATTAGTCTGGTAGCAGCAGTTCTCTATGGGTCTCCAGTCTTAGTGTTGGAGCCATTAGTCTGGTAGCAGCAGTTCTCTATGGGTCTCCAGTCTTAGTGTTGGAGCCATTAGTCTGGTAGCAGCAGTTCTCTATGGGTCTCCAGTCTTAGTGTTGGAGCCATTAGTCTGGTAGCAGCAGTTCTCTATGGGTCTCCAGTCTTAGTGTTGGAGCCATTAGTCTGGTAGCAGCAGTTCTCTATGGGTCTCCAGTCTTAGTGTTGGAGCCATTAGTCTGGTAGCAGCAGTTCTCTATGGGTCTCCAGTCTTAGTGTTGGAGCCATTAGTCTGGTAGCAGCAGTTCTCTATGGGTCTCCAGTCTTAGTGTTGGAGCCATTAGTCTGGTAGCAGCAGTTCTCTATGGGTCTCCAGTCTTAGTGTTGGAGCCATTAGTCTGGTAGCAGCAGTTCTCTATGGGTCTCCAGTCTTAGTGTTGGAGCCATTAGTCTGGTAGCAGCAGTTCTCTATGGGTCTCCAGTCTTAGTGTTGGAGCCATTAGTCTGGTAGCAGCAGTTCTCTATGGGTCTCCAGTCTTAGTGTTGGAGCCATTAGTCTGGTAGCAGCAGTTCTCTATGGGTCTCCAGTCTTAGTGTTGGAGCCATTAGTCTGGTAGCAGCAGTTCTCTATGGGTCTCCAGTCTTAGTGTTGGAGCCATTAGTCTGGTAGCAGCAGTTCTCTATGGGTCTCCAGTCTTAGTGTTGGAGCCATTAGTCTGGTAGCAGCAGTTCTCTATGGGTCTTAGTGTTGGAGCCATTAGTCTGGTAGCAGCAGTTCTCTATGGGTCTCCAGTCTTAGTGTTGGAGCCATTAGTCTGGTAGCAGCAGTTCTCTATGGGTCTCCAGTCTTAGTGTTGGAGCCATTAGTCTGGTAGCAGCAGTTCTCTATGGGTCTTAGTGTTGGAGCCATTAGTCTGGTAGCAGCAGTTCTCTATGGGTCTCCAGTCTTAGTGTTGGAGCCATTAGTCTGGTAGCAGCAGTTCTCTATGGGTCTCCAGTCTTAGTGTTCAAACCATTAGTCTGGTAGCAGCAGTTCTCTATGGGTCTCCAGTCTTAGTGTTGGAGCCATTAGTCTGGTAGCAGCAGTTCTCTATGGGTCTCCAGTCTTAGTGTTGGAGCCATTAGTCTGGTAGCAGCAGTTCTCTATGGGTCTCCAGTCTTAGTGTTGGAGCCATTAGTCTGGTAGCAGCAGTTCTCTATGGGTCTCCAGTCTTAGTGTTGGAGCCATTAGTCTGGTAGCAGCAGTTCTCTATGGGTCTTAGTGTTGGAGCCATTAGTCTGGTAGCAGCAGTTCTCTATGGGTCTTAGTGTTGGAGCCATTAGTCTGGTAGCAGCAGTTCTCTATGGGTCTCCAGTCTTAGTGTTGGAGCCATTAGTCTGGTAGCAGCAGTTCTCTATGGGTCTCCAGTCTTAGTGTTGGAGCCATTAGTCTGGTAGCAGCAGTTCTCTATGGGTCTCCAGTCTTAGTGTTGGAGCCATTAGTCTGGTAGCAGCAGTTCTCTATGGGTCTTAGTGTTGGAGCCATTAGTCTGGTAGCAGCAGTTCTCTATGGGTCTCCAGTCTTAGTGTTGGAGCCATTAGTCTGGTAGCAGCAGTTCTCTATGGGTCTCCAGTCTTAGTGTTGGAGCCATTAGTCTGGTAGCAGCAGTTCTCTATGGGTCTCCAGTCTTAGTGTTGGAGCCATTAGTCTGGTAGCAGCAGTTCTCTATGGGTCTCCAGTCTTAGTGTTGGAGCCATTAGTCTGGTAGCAGCAGTTCTCTATGGGTCTTAGTGTTGGAGCCATTAGTCTGGTAGCAGCAGTTCTCTATGGGTCTCCAGTCTTAGTGTTGGAGCCATTAGTCTGGTAGCAGCAGTTCTCTATGGGTCTCCAGTCTTAGTGTTGGAGCCATTAGTCTGGTAGCAGCAGTTCTCTATGGGTCTCCAGTCTTAGTGTTGGAGCCATTAGTCTGGTAGCAGCAGTTCTCTATGGGTCTCCAGTCTTAGTGTTGGAGCCATTAGTCTGGTAGCAGCAGTTCTCTATGGGTCTTAGTGTTGGAGCCATTAGTCTGGTAGCAGCAGTTCTCTATGGGTCTCCAGTCTTAGTGTTGGAGCCATTAGTCTGGTAGCAGCAGTTCTCTATGGGTCTTAGTGTTGGAGCCATTAGTCTGGTAGCAGCAGTTCTCTATGGGTCTCCAGTCTTAGTGTTGGAGCCATTAGTCTGGTAGCAGCAGTTCTCTATGGGTCTCCAGTCTTAGTGTTGGAGCCATTAGTCTGGTAGCAGCAGTTCTCTATGGGTCTCCAGTCTTAGTGTTGGAGCCATTAGTCTGGTAGCAGCAGTTCTCTATGGGTCTCCAGTCTTAGTGTTGGAACCATTAGTCTGGTAGCAGCAGTTCTCTATGGGTCTTAGTGTTGGAGCCATTAGTCTGGTAGCAGCAGTTCTCTATGGGTCTCCAGTCTTAGTGTTGGAGCCATTAGTCTGGTAGCAGCAGTTCTCTATGGGTCTTAGTGTTGGAGCCATTAGTCTGGTAGCAGCAGTTCTCTATGGGTCTTAGTGTTGGAGCCATTAGTCTGGTAGCAGCAGTTCTCTATGGGTCTCCAGTCTTAGTGTTGGAGCCATTAGTCTGGTAGCAGCAGTTCTCTATGGGTCTCCAGTCTTAGTGTTGGAGCCATTAGTCTGGTAGCAGCAGTTCTCTATGGGTCTCCAGTCTTAGTGTTGGAGCCATTAGTCTGGTAGCAGCAGTTCTCTATGGGTCTCCAGTCTTAGTGTTGGAGCCATTAGTCTGGTAGCAGCAGTTCTCTATGGGTCTTAGTGTTGGAGCCATTAGTCTGGTAGCAGCAGTTCTCTATGGGTCTTAGTGTTGGAGCCATTAGTCTGGTAGCAGCAGTTCTCTATGGGTCTCCAGTCTTAGTGTTGGAGCCATTAGTCTGGTAGCAGCAGTTCTCTATGGGTCTCCAGTCTTAGTGTTGGAGCCATTAGTCTGGTAGCAGCAGTTCTCTATGGGTCTCCAGTCTTAGTGTTGGAGCCATTAGTCTGGTAGCAGCAGTTCTCTATGGGTCTTAGTGTTGGAGCCATTAGTCTGGTAGCAGCAGTTCTCTATGGGTCTCCCGTCTTAGTGTTGGAGCCATTAGTCTGGTAGCAGCAGTTCTCTATGGGTCTTAGTGTTGGAGCCATTAGTCTGGTAGCAGCAGTTCTCTATGGGTCTCCAGTCTTAGTGTTGGAGCCATTAGTCTGGTATCAGCAGTTCTCTATGGGTCTCCAGTCTTAGTGTTGGAGCCATTAGTCTGGTAGCAGCAGTTCTCTATGGGTCTCCAGTCTTAGTGTTGGAGCCATTAGTCTGGTAGCAGCAGTTCTCTATGGGTCTCCAGTCTTAGTGTTGGAGCCATTAGTCTGGTAGCAGCAGTTCTCTATGGGTCTCCAGTCTTAGTGTTGGAGCCATTAGTCTGGTAGCAGCAGTTCTCTATGGGTCTCCAGTCTTAGTGTTGGAGCCATTAGTCTGGTAGCAGCAGTTCTCTATGGGTCTCCAGTCTTAGTGTTGGAGCCATTAGTCTGGTAGCAGCAGTTCTCTATGGGTCTTAGTGTTGGAGCCATTAGTCTGGTAGCAGCAGTTCTCTATGGGTCTCCAGTCTTAGTGTTGGAGCCATTAGTCTGGTAGCAGCAGTTCTCTATGGGTCTTAGTGTTGGAGCCATTAGTCTGGTAGCAGCAGTTCTCTATGGGTCTCCAGTCTTAGTGTTGGAGCCATTAGTCTGGTAGCAGCAGTTCTCTATGGGTCTTAGTGTTGGAGCCATTAGTCTGGTAGCAGCAGTTCTCTATGGGTCTCCAGTCTTAGTGTTGGAGCCATTAGTCTGGTAGCAGCAGTTCTCTATGGGTCTCCAGTCTTAGTGTTGGAGCCATTAGTCTGGTAGCAGCAGTTCTCTATGGGTCTCCAGTCTTAGTGTTGGAGCCATTAGTCTGGTAGCAGCAGTTCTCTATGGGTCTTAGTGTTGGAGCCATTAGTCTGGTAGCAGCAGTTCTCTATGGGTCTCCAGTCTTAGTGTTGGAGCCATTAGTCTGGTAGCAGCAGTTCTCTATGGGTCTCCAGTCTTAGTGTTGGAGCCATTAGTCTGGTAGCAGCAGTTCTCTATGGGTCTCCAGTCTTAGTGTTGGAGCCATTAGTCTGGTAGCAGCAGTTCTCTATGGGTCTCCAGTCTTAGTGTTGGAGCCATTAGTCTGGTAGCAGCAGTTCTCTATGGGTCTTAGTGTTGGAACCATTAGTCTGGTAGCAGCAGTTCTCTATGGGTCTCCAGTCTTAGTGTTGGAGCCATTAGTCTGGTAGCAGCAGTTCTCTATGGGTCTCCAGTCTTAGTGTTGGAGCCATTAGTCTGGTAGCAGCAGTTCTCTATGGGTCTCCAGTCTTAGTGTTGGAGCCATTAGTCTGGTAGCAGCAGTTCTCTATGGGTCTCCAGTCTTAGTGTTGGAGCCATTAGTCTGGTAGCAGCAGTTCTCTATGGGTCTCCAGTCTTAGTGTTGGAGCCATTAGTCTGGTAGCAGCAGTTCTCTATGGGTCTCCAGTCTTAGTGTTGGAGCCATTAGTCTGGTAGCAGCAGTTCTCTATGGGTATCCAGTCTTAGTGTTGGAGCCATTAGTCTGGTAGCAGCAGTTCTCTATGGGTCTCCAGTCTTAGTGTTGGAGCCATTAGTCTGGTAGCAGCAGTTCTCTATGGGTCTCCAGTCTTAGTGTTGGAGCCATTAGTCTGGTAGCAGCAGTTCTCTATGGGTCTCCAGTCTTAGTGTTGGAGCCATTAGTCTGGTAGCAGCAGTTCTCTATGGGTATCCAGTCTTAGTGTTGGAGCCATTAGTCTGGTAGCAGCAGTTCTCTATGGGTCTCCAGTCTTAGTGTTGGAGCCATTAGTCTGGTAGCAGCAGTTCTCTATGGGTCTCCAGTCTTAGTGTTGGAGCCATTAGTCTGGTAGCAGCAGTTCTCTATGGGTCTCCAGTCTTAGTGTTGGAGCCATTAGTCTGGTAGCAGCAGTTCTCTATGGGTCTCCAGTCTTAGTGTTGGAGCCATTAGTCTGGTAGCAGCAGTTCTCTATGGGTCTCCAGTCTTAGTGTTGGAGCCATTAGTCTGGTAGCAGCAGTTCTCTATGGGTCTCCAGTCTTAGTGTTGGAGCCATTAGTCTGGTAGCAGCAGTTCTCTATGGGTCTCCAGTCTTAGTGTTGGAGCCATTAGTCTGGTAGCAGCAGTTCTCTATGGGTCTCCAGTCTTAGTGTTGGAGCCATTAGTCTGGTAGCAGCAGTTCTCTATGGGTCTCCAGTCTTAGTGTTGGAGCCATTAGTCTGGTAGCAGCAGTTCTCTATGGGTCTCCAGTCTTAGTGTTGGAGCCATTAGTCTGGTAGCAGCAGTTCTCTATGGGTCTCCAGTCTTAGTGTTGGAGCCATTAGTCTGGTAGCAGCAGTTCTCTATGGGTCTCCAGTCTTAGTGTTGGAGCCATTAGTCTGGTAGCAGCAGTTCTCTATGGGTCTCCAGTCTTAGTGTTGGAGCCATTAGTCTGGTAGCAGCAGTTCTCTATGGGTCTCCAGTCTTAGTGTTGGAGCCATTAGTCTGGTAGCAGCAGTTCTCTATGGGTCTCCAGTCTTAGTGTTGGAGCCATTAGTCTGGTAGCAGCAGTTCTCTATGGGTCTCCAGTCTTAGTGTTGGAGCCATTAGTCTGGTAGCAGCAGTTCTCTATGGGTCTCCAGTCTTAGTGTTGGAGCCATTAGTCTGGTAGCAGCAGTTCTCTATGGGTCTCCAGTCTTAGTGTTGGAGCCATTAGTCTGGTAGCAGCAGTTCTCTATGGGTCTCCAGTCTTAGTGTTGGAGCCATTAGTCTGGTAGCAGCAGTTCTCTATGGGTCTCCAGTCTTAGTGTTGGAGCCATTAGTCTGGTAGCAGCAGTTCTCTATGGGTCTCCAGTCTTAGTGTTGGAGCCATTAGTCTGGTAGCAGCAGTTCTCTATGGGTCTCCAGTCTTAGTGTTGGAGCCATTAGTCTGGTAGCAGCAGTTCTCTATGGGTCTCCAGTCTTAGTGTTGGAGCCATTAGTCTGGTAGCAGCAGTTCTCTATGGGTCTCCAGTCTTAGTGTTGGAGCCATTAGTCTGGTAGCAGCAGTTCTCTATGGGTCTCCAGTCTTAGTGTTGGAGCCATTAGTCTGGTAGCAGCAGTTCTCTATGGGTCTCCAGTCTTAGTGTTGGAGCCATTAGTCTGGTAGCAGCAGTTCTCTATGGGTCTCCAGTCTTAGTGTTGGAGCCATTAGTCTGGTAGCAGCAGTTCTCTATGGGTCTCCAGTCTTAGTGTTGGAGCCATTAGTCTGGTAGCAGCAGTTCTCTATGGGTCTCCAGTCTTAGTGTTGGAGCCATTAGTCTGGTAGCAGCAGTTCTCTATGGGTCTCCAGTCTTAGTGTTGGAGCCATTAGTCTGGTAGCAGCAGTTCTCTATGGGTCTCCAGTCTTAGTGTTGGAGCCATTAGTCTGGTAGCAGCAGTTCTCTATGGGTCTTAGTGTTGGAGCCATTAGTCTGGTAGCAGCAGTTCTCTATGGGTCTCCAGTCTTAGTGTTGGAGCCATTAGTCTGGTAGCAGCAGTTCTCTATGGGTCTCCAGTCTTAGTGTTCAAACCATTAGTCTGGTAGCAGCAGTTCTCTATGGGTCTCCAGTCTTAGTGTTGGAGCCATTAGTCTGGTAGCAGCAGTTCTCTATGGGTCTCCAGTCTTAGTGTTGGAGCCATTAGTCTGGTAGCAGCAGTTCTCTATGGGTCTCCAGTCTTAGTGTTGGAGCCATTAGTCTGGTAGCAGCAGTTCTCTATGGGTCTCCAGTCTTAGTGTTGGAGCCATTAGTCTGGTAGCAGCAGTTCTCTATGGGTCTTAGTGTTGGAGCCATTAGTCTGGTAGCAGCAGTTCTCTATGGGTCTCCAGTCTTAGTGTTGGAGCCATTAGTCTGGTAGCAGCAGTTCTCTATGGGTCTTAGTGTTGGAGCCATTAGTCTGGTAGCAGCAGTTCTCTATGGGTCTCCAGTCTTAGTGTTGGAGCCATTAGTCTGGTAGCAGCAGTTCTCTATGGGTCTCCAGTCTTAGTGTTGGAGCCATTAGTCTGGTAGCAGCAGTTCTCTATGGGTCTCCAGTCTTAGTGTTGGAGCCATTAGTCTGGTAGCAGCAGTTCTCTATGGGTCTCCAGTCTTAGTGTTGGAGCCATTAGTCTGGTAGCTGCAGTTCTCTATGGGTCTTAGTGTTGGAGCCATTAGTCTGGTAGCAGCAGTTCTCTATGGGTCTCCAGTCTTAGTGTTGGAGCCATTAGTCTGGTAGCAGCAGTTCTCTATGGGTCTTAGTGTTGGAGCCATTAGTCTGGTAGCAGCAGTTCTCTATGGGTCTCCAGTCTTAGTGTTGGAGCCATTAGTCTGGTAGCAGCAGTTCTCTATGGGTCTCCAGTCTTAGTGTTGGAGCCATTAGTCTGGTAGCAGCAGTTCTCTATGGGTCTTAGTGTTGGAGCCATTAGTCTGGTAGCAGCAGTTCTCTATGGGTCTCCAGTCTTAGTGTTGGAGCCATTAGTCTGGTAGCAGCAGTTCTCTATGGGTCTCCAGTCTTAGTGTTGGAGCCATTAGTCTGGTAGCAGCAGTTCTCTATGGGTCTCCAGTCTTAGTGTTGGAGCCATTAGTCTGGTAGCAGCAGTTCTCTATGGGTCTCCAGTCTTAGTGTTGGAGCCATTAGTCTGGTAGCAGCAGTTCTCTATGGGTCTCCAGTCTTAGTGTTGGAGCCATTAGTCTGGTAGCAGCAGTTCTCTATGGGTCTCCAGTCTTAGTGTTGGAGCCATTAGTCTGGTAGCAGCAGTTCTCTATGGGTCTCCAGTCTTAGTGTTGGAACCATTAGTCTGGTAGCAGCAGTTCTCTATGGGTCTCCAGTCTTAGTGTTGGAGCCATTAGTCTGGTAGCAGCAGTTCTCTATGGGTCTCCAGTCTTAGTGTTGGAGCCATTAGTCTGGTAGCAGCAGTTCTCTATGGGTCTCCAGTCTTAGTGTTGGAGCCATTAGTCTGGTAGCAGCAGTTCTCTATGGGTCTCCAGTCTTAGTGTTGGAGCCATTAGTCTGGTAGCAGCAGTTCTCTATGGGTCTCCAGTCTTAGTGTTGGAGCCATTAGTCTGGTAGCAGCAGTTCTCTATGGGTCTCCAGTCTTAGTGTTGGAGCCATTAGTCTGGTAGCAGCAGTTCTCTATGGGTCTCCAGTCTTAGTGTTGGAGCCATTAGTCTGGTAGCAGCAGTTCTCTATGGGTCTTAGTGTTGGAGCCATTAGTCTGGTAGCAGCAGTTCTCTATGGGTCTCCAGTCTTAGTGTTGGAGCCATTAGTCTGGTAGCAGCAGTTCTCTATGGGTCTCCAGTCTTAGTGTTGGAGCCATTAGTCTGGTAGCAGCAGTTCTCTATGGGTCTCCAGTCTTAGTGTTGGAGCCATTAGTCTGGTAGCAGCAGTTCTCTATGGGTCTCCAGTCTTAGTGTTGGAGCCATTAGTCTGGTAGCAGCAGTTCTCTATGGGTCTTAGTGTTGGAGCCATTAGTCTGGTAGCAGCAGTTCTCTATGGGTCTTAGTGTTGGAGCCATTAGTCTGGTAGCAGCAGTTCTCTATGGGTCTTAGTGTTGGAGCCATTAGTCTGGTAGCAGCAGTTCTCTATGGGTCTCCAGTCTTAGTGTTGGAGCCATTAGTCTGGTAGCAGCAGTTCTCTATGGGTCTCCAGTCTTAGTGTTGGAGCCATTAGTCTGGTAGCAGCAGTTCTATATGGGTCTCCAGTCTTAGTGTTCAAACCATTAGTCTGGTAGCAGCAGTTCTCTATGGGTCTCCAGTCTTAGTGTTGGAGCCATTAGTCTGGTAGCAGCAGTTCTCTATGGGTCTTAGTGTTGGAGCCATTAGTCTGGTAGCAGCAGTTCTCTATGGGTCTCCAGTCTTAGTGTTGGAGCCATTAGTCTGGTAGCAGCAGTTCTCTATGGGTCTCCAGTCTTAGTGTTCAAACCATTAGTCTGGTAGCAGCAGTTCTCTATGGGTCTCCAGTCTTAGTGTTGGAGCCATTAGTCTGGTAGCAGCAGTTCTCTATGGGTCTCCAGTCTTAGTGTTGGAGCCATTAGTCTGGTAGCAGCAGTTCTCTATGGGTCTCCAGTCTTAGTGTTGGAGCCATTAGTCTGGTAGCAGCAGTTCTCTATGGGTCTCCAGTCTTAGTGTTGGAGCCATTAGTCTGGTAGCAGCAGTTCTCTATGGGTCTCCAGTCTTAGTGTTGGAGCCATTAGTCTGGTAGCAGCAGTTCTCTATGGGTCTCCAGTCTTAGTGTTGGAGCCATTAGTCTGGTAGCAGCAGTTCTCTATGGGTCTTAGTGTTGGAGCCATTAGTCTGGTAGCAGCAGTTCTCTATGGGTCTCCAGTCTTAGTGTTGGAGCCATTAGTCTGGTAGCAGCAGTTCTCTATGGGTCTTAGTGTTGGAGCCATTAGTCTGGTAGCAGCAGTTCTCTATGGGTCTCCAGTCTTAGTGTTGGAGCCATTAGTCTGGTAGCAGCAGTTCTCTATGGGTCTTAGTGTTGGAGCCATTAGTCTGGTAGCAGCAGTTCTCTATGGGTCTCCAGTCTTAGTGTTGGAGCCATTAGTCTGGTAGCAGCAGTTCTCTATGGGTCTCCAGTCTTAGTGTTGGAGCCATTAGTCTGGTAGCAGCAGTTCTCTATGGGTCTCCAGTCTTAGTGTTGGAGCCATTAGTCTGGTAGCAGCAGTTCTCTATGGGTCTTAGTGTTGGAGCCATTAGTCTGGTAGCAGCAGTTCTCTATGGGTCTTAGTGTTGGAGCCATTAGTCTGGTAGCAGCAGTTCTCTATGGGTCTCCAGTCTTAGTGTTGGAGCCATTAGTCTGGTAGCAGCAGTTCTCTATGGGTCTCCAGTCTTAGTGTTGGAGCCATTAGTCTGGTAGCAGCAGTTCTCTATGGGTCTCCAGTCTTAGTGTTGGAGCCATTAGTCTGGTAGCAGCAGTTCTCTATGGGTCTCCAGTCTTAGTGTTCAAACCATTAGTCTGGTAGCAGCAGTTCTCTATGGGTCTCCAGTCTTAGTGTTGGAGCCATTAGTCTGGTAGCAGCAGTTCTCTATGGGTCTCCAGTCTTAGTGTTGGAGCCATTAGTCTGGTAGCAGCAGTTCTCTATGGGTCTCCAGTCTTAGTGTTCAAACCATTAGTCTGGTAGCAGCAGTTCTCTATGGGTCTCCAGTCTTAGTGTTGGAGCCATTAGTCTGGTAGCAGCAGTTCTCTATGGGTCTCCAGTCTTAGTGTTGGAGCCATTAGTCTGGTAGCAGCAGTTCTCTATGGGTCTCCAGTCTTAGTGTTGGAGCCATTAGTCTGGTAGCAGCAGTTCTCTATGGGTCTCCAGTCTTAGTGTTGGAGCCATTAGTCTGGTAGCAGCAGTTCTCTATGGGTCTTAGTGTTGGAGCCATTAGTCTGGTAGCAGCAGTTCTCTATGGGTCTCCAGTCTTAGTGTTGGAGCCATTAGTCTGGTAGCAGCAGTTCTCTATGGGTCTCCAGTCTTAGTGTTGGAGCCATTAGTCTGGTAGCAGCAGTTCTCTATGGGTCTCCAGTCTTAGTGTTGGAGCCATTAGTCTGGTAGCAGCAGTTCTCTATGGGTCTCCAGTCTTAGTGTTGGAGCCATTAGTCTGGTAGCAGCAGTTCTCTATGGGTCTCCAGTCTTAGTGTTGGAGCCATTAGTCTGGTAGCAGCAGTTCTCTATGGGTCTCCAGTCTTAGTGTTGGAGCCATTAGTCTGGTAGCAGCAGTTCTCTATGGGTCTCCAGTCTTAGTGTTGGAGCCATTAGTCTGGTAGCAGCAGTTCTCTATGGGTCTCCAGTCTTAGTGTTGGAGCCATTAGTCTGGTAGCAGCAGTTCTCTATGGGTCTCCAGTCTTAGTGTTGGAGCCATTAGTCTGGTAGCAGCAGTTCTCTATGGGTCTCCAGTCTTAGTGTTGGAGCCATTAGTCTGGTAGCAGCAGTTCTCTATGGGTCTCCAGTCTTAGTGTTGGAGCCATTAGTCTGGTAGCAGCAGTTCTCTATGGGTCTCCAGTCTTAGTGTTGGAGCCATTAGTCTGGTAGCAGCAGTTCTCTATGGGTCTTAGTGTTGGAACCATTAGTCTGGTAGCAGCAGTTCTCTATGGGTCTCCAGTCTTAGTGTTGGAGCCATTAGTCTGGTAGCAGCAGTTCTCTATGGGTCTCCAGTCTTAGTGTTGGAGCCATTAGTCTGGTAGCAGCAGTTCTCTATGGGTCTCCAGTCTTAGTGTTGGAGCCATTAGTCTGGTAGCAGCAGTTCTCTATGGGTCTCCAGTCTTAGTGTTGGAGCCATTAGTCTGGTAGCAGCAGTTCTCTATGGGTCTCCAGTCTTAGTGTTGGAGCCATTAGTCTGGTAGCAGCAGTTCTCTATGGGTCTCCAGTCTTAGTGTTGGAGCCATTAGTCTGGTAGCAGCAGTTCTCTATGGGTCTCCAGTCTTAGTGTTGGAGCCATTAGTCTGGTAGCTGCAGTTCTCTATGGGTCTCCAGTCTTAGTGTTGGAGCCATTAGTCTGGTAGCAGCAGTTCTCTATGGGTCTTAGTGTTGGAGCCATTAGTCTGGTAGCAGCAGTTCTCTATGGGTCTTAGTGTTGGAGCCATTAGTCTGGTAGCAGCAGTTCTCTATGGGTCTCCAGTCTTAGTGTTGGAGCCATTAGTCTGGTAGCAGCAGTTCTCTATGGGTCTCCAGTCTTAGTGTTGGAGCCATTAGTCTGGTAGCAGCAGTTCTCTATGGGTCTCCAGTCTTAGTGTTGGAGCCATTAGTCTGGTAGCAGCAGTTCTCTATGGGTCTCCAGTCTTAGTGTTGGAGCCATTAGTCTGGTAGCAGCAGTTCTCTATGGGTCTCCAGTCTTAGTGTTGGAGCCATTAGTCTGGTAGCAGCAGTTCTCTATGGGTCTCCAGTCTTAGTGTTGGAGCCATTAGTCTGGTAGCAGCAGTTCTCTATGGGTCTCCAGTCTTAGTGTTGGAGCCATTAGTCTGGTAGCAGCAGTTCTCTATGGGTCTCCAGTCTTAGTGTTGGAACCATTAATCTGTCTTTCTGCACTTGAGCATGGCAGTTAACCCACTGTTCCCCGAGCGGCGACGACGTGGATGTCGATTAAGGCAGCCCCCCGCACCTCTCTGATTCAGACGGGTTGGATTAAATGCAGAAGACACATTTCAGGAGAATGCATTCAGTTGGACAACTGACCATGTTTTCCCCTTTCCTTAAATCTTGTGGAGTCCCAGGTAAAGCCAGACTACAGAAGCCTGTTGGACACTTATTTTGACTTATTTTCTTTAGGGTAAAATAGCCTATTTGAGGAGAAATGAACACTTGCTTGCTGAATGGAAAAATATGCTACAGCGTTAACAAGCGGTATATAGCGAAGCTGTCATTGACTAGGTCCTGGTAGCCCATGTATATAGCCAAGCTGTCATTGACTAGGTCCTGGTAGCCCATGTATATAGCCAAGCTGTCATTGACTAGGTCCTGGTAGCCCATGTACAGTGCATTCGGAAAGGATTCAGACCCCTTGACTTTTTCCACGTTTTGTTACGTTACAGCCTTTTCCCCCTCCTCAATCTACACACAATACCCCATGATGTCAAAGCAAAAACAGAGTTTTAGACATTTTTGCAAATAAAACTGAAATATGACATTTGCATAAGTATTCAGACCCTTTACTCAGTACTTTGTTGAAGCACCTTTGGCAGCGATTACAGCCTGGAGTCTTCTTGGGTATGACGCTACACGCTTGGCACACCTGTATTTGGGGAGTTTCTCCCATTCTTCTCTGCAGATCCTCTCAAGCTCTGTCAGGTTGGATGGGGAGTGTCGCTGCACAGCTATTTTCAGGTCTCTCCAGAGATGTTCGATCGGGTTCAAGTCCGGGCTCTGGCTGGGCCACTCAAGGACATTCAGAGACTTGTCCCGAAGCCACTCCTGCATTGTCTTGGCTGTGTGCTTAAGGTCATTGTCTTGTTGGAAGGTGAACCTTCGCCCCAGTCTGAGGTCCTGAGCACTCTGGAGCAGGTTTTCATCAAGGATCTCTCTGTACTTTGCTCTGTTCATCTTTCCCTCGATCCTGCCTAGTCTCCCAGTCCCTGCCGCTGAAAAACATCCCCACAACATGATGCTGCCACCACCATGCTTCACCGTAGGGATGATGCCAGGTTTCTTCCAGATGTGACACTTGGCATTCAGGCCAAAGAGATCAATCTTGGTTTCATCAGACCAGAGAATCTTGTTTGTCATGGTCTGAGAGTCCTTTAGGTGCCTTTTGGCAAACTTTTGGCAAACAGTTGGTTAGGGCATGCTCGGAGTACATGTCCTGGTAATCCGCCTGGCCATGCGGCCTTGTGAATGTTGACCTGTTTAAAGGTCTTAGTCACATCGGCTACTGCGAACGTGATCACACAGTCAACCGGAACAGTTGGTGCTCTCATGCATGTTTCAGTGTTACTTGCCTTGAAGCAAGCATAGAACTTATTTAGCTTGTCTGGTAGGTTCGTGTCACTGGGTCTCTCTCAGCTGTGCTTCTCTTTGTAGTCTGTAATAGTTTGCAAGCCCTGCCACATCCAACGAGCGTCGAAGCCGGTGTAGTACGATTCTATCTTAGTCCTGTATGGATCCTTTCCCTGTTTGATGGTTCGTCGGAGGGCATAGCGGGAGTTCTTGTAAGCTTCCGGGTTAGAGTTCTGCTCCTTGAAAGCGGCAGCTCTACCCTTAAGCTCAGTGCGAATGTTGCCTGTACTCTATGGCTTCTGGTTGGAGTATGTACGTACAGTCACTGTGGGGACGACGTTCTCGATGCACTTACTGATGAAGCCAGTGACTGATGTGGTGTACTCAATACCATCGGAAGAATCCCGGAACATATTATAGTTTGTGCTAGCAAAACAGTCCTGTAGTTTAGCATCTGCTTCATCTGACCACTTTTTCATAGAGTCGCTGGTGCTTCCTGCTTTTGCTTGTAAGCAGGAATCAGGAGGATCGAGTTATTATCAGATTTGACAAATGGAGGATGAGGGAAAGCTTTGTACGCGTCTGTGTGTTGAGTAGAGGTGGTCTAGAATGTTTTTCTTCCTCTGGTTGCACGTTTAACATGTTGATAGAAATTTGGTAAAACTGATTTTGAGTTTCCCTGCATTAAAGTCACCGGCCACTAGGAGCGCCGCCTCTGGATGAGCGTTTTCCTGTTTGCTTATGGCGGAATACAGCTCATTTAGTGCGGTTTTAGTTCCAACCTCGCTCCGTGGTGGTATGTAGACAGCTACGAAAATACAGATAAACTCTCTGTGTAATAGTGTGGTCTACAGCTTATCATAAGATGCTCAACCTCAAGCGAGCAAAACTTTGAGACTTCCTTAGATATTGTGCTCCAGCTGTTGTATACATAAATGCATAGGCCCCTGCCCGTGTCTTACCAGAGGCTGCTGTCTTACCAATGCAGTGTATAACTCGCCAGGTCTGTTCTTAATGTCGTCGTTCATCCACAAGAAAATATTTGTTTTTAATGTCCCGTTGGTAGGATATACATGCTTTCAGTTCGTCCCATTTATTTTCTAGCGATTGAACGTTAGCTAGCAGAACGGAGGGCAAGGGCAGATTAGCCACTCGTCGCCTGGTCCCTACAAAGCATCCTGATCTTTTGCCTCAATCTCCGTTTCCTTCTCCAGCGAATTACAGGGATCAGGGCCTGGTCAGGTGTCAACAGTATATCCCTCGCGTCCGATTCATTGAAGAATAACTATTCGTCCAGTTTGAGGTGAGCAATCCAAGTTCTGATGTTTAGAAGCTCTTTTCGGTCGTAGGAGAGGGTAGCATCAACATTATGTACATAACTAGTTATGAACAATGCTAAAAACTTCTGGATGGTAGCTGTGTGAAAAGGCAGTGGCTCAGGTGATTGTCCTTGATGATCTTTTTGGCCTTCCTGTGACATCGGGTGCTGTAAGTGTCATGGAGGGCAGGCAGTGTGCCCCCGGTGATGCGTTGTGCGGACCGCACCACCCTCTGGAGAGCCTTGATGTTGTGATACAGATCAATAAAATCCTCTCGATTGTGCCGCTGAAAAAGTTTGTCAGGGTTTTAGGTGACAAGCCAAATTTCTTCAGCCTCCTGAGGTTGAAGAAGCGTTGTTGCGGGGGGATGTGGGTGGGTGGACCATTTCAGTTTGTCTGTGATTAGTGGTAGTGGTCATCAGCCCAGCGTAACCCTCCTCTCTCAGCCAGTGTAGAGGCTGTAGCCCAGCGTAATCCTCCTCTCTCAGCCAGTGTAGAGGCTGTAGCCCAGCGTAACCTTCCTCTCTCAGCCAGTGTAGAGTCTGTAGCCCAGCGTAACCCTCCTATCTCAGCCAGTGTAGAGGCTGTAGCCCAGCGTAATCCTCCTCTCTCAGCCAGTGTAGAGGCTGTAGCCCTCCTCTCTCAGCCAGTGTAGAGTCTGTAGCCCAGCGTAACCCTCCTCTCTCAGCCAGTGTAGAGGCTGTAGCCCAGCGTAATCCTCCTCTCTCAGCCAGTGTAGAGGCTGTAGCCCTCCTCTCTCAGCCAGTGTAGAGGCTGTAGCCCAGCGTAACCCTCCTCTCAGCCAGTGTAGAGGCTGTATCCCAGTATAATCCTCCTCTCTCAGCCAGTGTAGAGGCTGTAGCCCAGCGTAATCCTCCTCTCTCAGCCAGTGTAGAGGCTGTAGCCCAGCGTAACCCTCCTCTCTCAGCCAGTGTAGAGGCTGTAGCCCAGCGTAATCCTCCTCTCTCAGCCAGTGTATAGGCTGTAGCCCAGCGTAATCCTCCTCTCTCAGCCAGTGTAGAGGCTGTAGCCCAGCGTAACCCTCCTCTCCTCTCTCAGCCAGTGTAGAGGCTGTAGCCCAGCGTAACCCTCCTCTCCTCTCTCAGCCAGTGTAGAGGCTGTAGCCCAGCGTAATCCTCCTCTCTCAGCCAGTGTAGAGGCTGTAGCCCAGCGTAACCCTCCTCTCTCAGCCAGTGTAGAGGCTGTAGCCCAGTATAACCCTCCTCTATCAGCCAGTGTAGAGGCTGTAGCCCAGCGTAATCCTCCTCTCTTCTCTCAGCCAGTGTAGAGGCTGTAGCCCAGCGTAATCCTCCTTTCTTCTCTCAGCCAGTGTAGAGGCTGTAGCCCAGCGTAACCCTCCTCTCTCAGCCAGTGTAGAGGCTGTAGCCCAGCGTAATCCTCCTCTCTCAGCCAGTATAGAGGCTGTAGCCCAGCGTAATCCTCCTCTCTCAGCCAGTATAGAGGCTGTAGCCCTGCGTAAACCTCCTCTCTTCTCTCAGCCAGTGTAGAGGCTGCAGCCCAGCGTAATCCTCCTCTCTCAGCCAGTGTAGAGGCTGTAGCCCAGCGTAACCCTCCTCTCTCAGCCAGTGTAGAGGCTGTAGCCCAGCGTAACCCTCCTCTCTCAGCCAGTGTAGAGGCTGTAGCCCAGCGTAAACCTCCTCTCTCAGCCAGTGTAGAGGCTGTAGCCCAGCGTAATCCTCCTCTCTCAGCCAGTGTAGAGGCTGTAGCCCAGTATAACCCTCCTCTCTCAGCCAGTGTAGAGGCTGTAGCCCAGTATAATCCTCCTCTCAGCCAGTGTAGAGGTTGTAGCCCAGAGTAATCCTCCTCTCCTCTCTCAGCCAGTGTAGAGGCTGTAGCCCAGTATAATCCTCCTCTCAGCCAGTGTAGAGGTTGTAGCCCAGAGTAATCCTCCTCTCCTCTCTCAGCCAGTGTAGATGCTGTAGCCCAGTATAACCCTCCTCTCTCAGCCAGTGTAGAGGCTGTAGCCCAGCGTAATCCTCCTCTCTCAGCCAGTGTAGAGGCTGTAGCCCAGCGTAATCCTCCTCTCAGCCAGTGTAGAGGCTGTAGCCCAGTATAACCCTCCTCTCTCAGCCAGTGTAGAGGCTGTAGCCCAGTATAATCCTCCTCTCAGCCCGTGTAGAGGCTGTAGCCCAGCGTAATCCTCTCTCAGCCAGTGTAGAGGCTGTAGCCCAGCGTAATCCTCCTCTCTCAGCCAGTGTAGAGGCTGTAGCCCAGCGTAACCCTCCTCTCTCAGCAAGTGTAGAGGCTGTAGCCCAGCGTAACCCTCCTCTCAGCCAGTGTAGAGGCTGTAGCCCAGCGTAATCCTCCTCTCTCAGCCAGTGTAGAGGCTGTAGCCCAGCGTAACCCTCCTCTCCTCTCTCAGCCAGTGTAGAGGCTGTAGCCCAGCGTAATCCTCCTCTCTTCTCTCAGCCAGTGTAGAGGCTGTGGCCCAGCGTAATCCTCCTCTCTCAGCCAGTGTAGAGGCTGTAGCCCAGCGTAATCCTCCTCTCTCAGCCAGTGTAGAGGCTGTAGCCCAGCGTAATCCTCCTCTCATTCAGTGTAGAGGCTGTAGCCCAGCGTAATCCTCCTCTCAGCCAGTGTAGAGGCTGTAGCCCAGCGTAATCCCTCCCTCTCTCAGCCAGTGTAGAGGCTGTAGCCCAGCGTAACCCTCCTCTCCTCTCTCAGCCAGTGTAGAGGCTGTAGCCCAGTATAATCCTCCTCTCTCAGCCAGTGTAGAGGCTGTAGCCCAGCGTAATCCTCCTCTCAGCCAGTGTAGAGGCTGTAGCCCAGCGTAATCCTCCTCTCAGCCAGTGTAGAGGCTGTAGCCCAGCGTAATCCTCCTCTCTCAGCCAGTGTAGAGGCTGTAGCCCAGCGTAACCCTCCTCTCTCAGCCAGTGTAGAGGCTGTAGCCCAGCGTAATCCTCCTCTCTCAGCCAGTATAGAGGCTGTAGCCCTGCGTAAACCTCCTCTCTTCTCTCAGCCAGTGTAGAGGCTGCAGCCCAGCGTAATCCTCCTCTCTCAGCCAGTGTAGAGGCTGTAGCCCAGCGTAACCCTCCTCTCTCAGCCAGTGTAGAGGCTGTAGCCCAGCGTAAACCTCCTCTCTCAGCCAGTGTAGAGGATGTAGCCCAGCGTAATCCTCCTCTCTCAGCCAGTGTAGAGGCTGTAGCCCAGTATAACCCTCCTCTCTCAGCCAGTGTAGAGGCTGTAGCCCAGTATAATCCTCCTCTCAGCCAGTGTAGAGGTTGTAGCCCAGAGTAATCCTCCTCTCCTCTCTCAGCCAGTGTAGAGGCTGTAGCCCAGTATAATCCTCCTCTCAGCCAGTGTAGAGGTTGTAGCCCAGAGTAATCCTCCTCTCCTCTCTCAGCCACTGTAGATGCTGTAGCCCAGTATAACCCTCCTCTCTCAGCCAGTGTAGAGGCTGTAGCCCAGCGTAATCCTCCTCTCAGCCAGTGTAGAGGCTGTAGCCCAGCGTAATCCTCCTCTCTCAGCCAGTGTAGAGGCTGTAGCCCAGCGTAATCCTCCTCTCAGCCAGTGTAGAGGCTGTAGCCCAGTATAACCCTCCTCTCTCAGCCAGTGTAGAGGCTGTAGCCCAGTATAATCCTCCTCTCAGCCCGTGTAGAGGCTGTAGCCCAGCGTAATCCTCTCTCAGCCAGTGTAGAGGCTGTAGCCCAGCGTAATCCTCCTCTCTCAGCCAGTGTAGAGGCTGTAGCCCAGCGTAACCCTCCTCTCTCAGCCAGTGTAGAGGCTGTAGCCCAGCGTAACCCTCCTCTCAGCCAGTGTAGAGGCTGTAGCCCAGCGTAATCCTCCTCTCTCAGCCAGTGTAGAGGCTGTAGCCCAGCGTAACCCTCCTCTCCTCTCTCAGCCAGTGTAGAGGCTGTAGCCCAGCGTAATCCTCCTCTCTTCTCTCAGCCAGTGTAGAGGCTGTGGCCCAGCGTAATCCTCCTCTCTCAGCCAGTGTAGAGGCTGTAGCCCAGCGTAATCCTCCTCTCTCAGCCAGTGTAGAGGCTGTAGCCCAGCGTAACCCTCCTCTCCTCTCTCAGCCAGTGTAGAGGCTGTAGCCCAGCGTAATCCTCCTTTCTTCTCTCAGCCAGTGTAGAGGCTGTAGCCCAGCGTAATCCTCTCTCAGCCAGTGTAGAGGCTGTAGCCCAGCGTAACCCTCCTCTCTCAGCCAGTGTAGAGGCTGTAGCCCAGCGTAATCCTCCTCTCTCAGCCAGTATAGAGGCTGTAGCCCTGCGTAAACCTCCTCTCTTCTCTCAGCCAGTGTAGAGGCTGCAGCCCAGCGTAATCCTCCTCTCTCAGCCAGTGTAGAGGCTGTAGCCCAGCGTAAACCTCCTCTCTCAGCCAGTGTAGAGGCTGTAGCCCAGCGTAATCCTCCTCTCTCAGCCAGTGTAGAGGCTGTAGCCCAGTATAACCCTCCTCTCTCAGCCAGTGTAGAGGCTGTAGCCCAGTATAATCCTCCTCTCAGCCAGTGTAGAGGTTGTAGCCCAGCGTAATCCTCCTCTCATTCAGTGTAGAGGCTGTAGCCCAGCGTAATCCTCCTCTCAGCCAGTGTAGAGGCTGTAGCCCAGCGTAACCCTCCTCTCTCAGCCAGTGTAGAGGCTGTAGCCCAGTATAATCCTCCTCTCAGCCAGTGTAGAGGTTGTAGCCCAGAGTAATCCTCCTCTCCTCTCTCAGCCACTGTAGATGCTGTAGCCCAGTATAACCCTCCTCTATCAGCCAGTGTAGAGGCTGTAGCCCAGCGTAATCCTCCTCTCTTCTCTCAGCCAGTGTAGAGGCTGTAGCCCAGCGTAATCCTCCTTTCTTCTCTCAGCCAGTGTAGAGGCTGTAGCCCAGCGTAATCCTCCTCTCTCAGCCAGTGTAGAGGCTGTAGCCCAGCGTAATCCTCCTCTCTCAGCCAGTATAGAGGCTGTAGCCCAGCGTAATCCTCCTCTCTCAGCCAGTATAGAGGCTGTAGCCCTGCGTAAACCTCCTCTCTTCTCTCAGCCAGTGTAGAGGCTGCAGCCCAGCGTAATCCTCCTCTCTCAGCCAGTGTAGAGGCTGTAGCCCAGCGTAACCCTCCTCTCTCAGCCAGTGTAGAGGCTGTAGCCCAGCGTAAACCTCCTCTCTCAGCCAGTGTAGAGGCTGTAGCCCAGCGTAATCCTCCTCTCTCAGCCAGTGTAGAGGCTGTAGCCCAGTATAACCCTCCTCTCTCAGCCAGTGTAGAGGCTGTAGCCCAGTATAATCCTCCTCTCAGCCAGTGTAGAGGTTGTAGCCCAGAGTAATCCTCCTCTCCTCTCTCAGCCAGTGTAGAGGCTGTAGCCCAGTATAATCCTCCTCTCAGCCAGTGTAGAGGTTGTAGCCCAGAGTAATCCTCCTCTCCTCTCTCAGCCAGTGTAGATGCTGTAGCCCAGTATAACCCTCCTCTCTCAGCCAGTGTAGAGGCTGTAGCCCAGCGTAATCCTCCTCTCTCAGCCAGTGTAGAGGCTGTAGCCCAGCGTAATCCTCCTCTCTCAGCCAGTGTAGAGGCTGTAGCCCAGCGTAATCCTCCTCTCATTCAGTGTAGAGGCTGTAGCCCAGCGTAATCCTCCTCTCAGCCAGTGTAGAGGCTGTAGCCCAGCGTAATCCTCCTCTCTCAGCCAGTATAGAGGCTGTAGCCCAGCGTAATCCTCCTCTCTCAGCCAGTATAGAGGCTGTAGCCCTGCGTAAACCTCCTCTCTTCTCTCAGCCAGTGTAGAGGCTGCAGCCCAGCGTAATCCTCCTCTCTCAGCCAGTGTAGAGGCTGTAGCCCAGCGTAACCCTCCTCTCTCAGCCAGTGTAGAGGCTGTAGCCCAGCGTAAACCTCCTCTCTCAGCCAGTGTAGAGGCTGTAGCCCAGCGTAATCCTCCTCTCTCAGCCAGTGTAGAGGCTGTAGCCCAGTATAACCCTCCTCTCTCAGCCAGTGTAGAGGCTGTAGCCCAGTATAATCCTCCTCTCAGCCAGTGTAGAGGTTGTAGCCCAGAGTAATCCTCCTCTCCTCTCTCAGCCAGTGTAGAGGCTGTAGCCCAGTATAATCCTCCTCTCAGCCAGTGTAGAGGTTGTAGCCCAGAGTAATCCTCCTCTCCTCTCTCAGCCAGTGTAGATGCTGTAGCCCAGTATAACCCTCCTCTCTCAGCCAGTGTAGAGGCTGTAGCCCAGCGTAATCCTCCTCTCTCAGCCAGTGTAGAGGCTGTAGCCCAGCGTAATCCTCCTCTCTCAGCCAGTGTAGAGGCTGTAGCCCAGCGTAATCCTCCTCTCATTCAGTGTAGAGGCTGTAGCCCAGCGTAATCCTCCTCTCAGCCAGTGTAGAGGCTGTAGCCCAGCGTAATCCTCCTCTCTCAGCCAGTATAGAGGCTGTAGCCCAGCGTAATCCTCCTCTCTCAGCCAGTATAGAGGCTGTAGCCCTGCGTAAACCTCCTCTCTTCTCTCAGCCAGTGTAGAGGCTGCAGCCCAGCGTAATCCTCCTCTCTCAGCCAGTGTAGAGGCTGTAGCCCAGCGTAAACCTCCTCTCTCAGCCAGTGTAGAGGCTGTAGCCCAGCGTAATCCTCCTCTCTCAGCCAGTGTAGAGGCTGTAGCCCAGTATAACCCTCCTCTCTCAGCAAGTGTAGAGGCTGTAGCCCAGTATAATCCTCCTCTCAGCCAGTGTAGAGGTTGTAGCCCAGAGTAATCCTCCTCTCCTCTCTCAGCCAGTGTAGAGGCTGTAGCCCAGTATAATCCTCCTCTCAGCCAGTGTAGAGGTTGTAGCCCAGAGTAATCCTCCTCTCCTCTCTCAGCCAGTGTACATGCTGTAGCCCAGTATAACCCTCCTCTCTCAGCCAGTGTAGAGGCTGTAGCCCAGCGTAATCCTCCTCTCTCAGCCAGTGTAGAGGCTGTAGCCCAGCGTAATCCTCCTCTCTCAGCCAGTGTAGAGGCTGTAGCCCAGCGTAATCCTCCTCTCATTCAGTGTAGAGGCTGTAGCCCAGCGTAATCCTCCTCTCAGCCAGTGTAGAGGCTGTAGCCCAGCGTAAACCTCCTCTTTCAGCCAGTGTAGAGGCTGTAGCCCAGCGTAACCCTCCTCTCCTCTCTCAGCCAGTGTAGAGGCTGTAGCCCAGCGTAATCCTCCTCTCATTCAGTGTAGAGGCTGTAGCCCAGCGTAATCCTCCTCTCAGCCAGTGTAGAGGCTGTAGCCCAGCGTAACCCTCCTCTCCTCTCTCAGCCAGTGTAGAGGCTGTAGCCCAGCGTAACCCTCCTCTCCTCTCTCAGCCAGTGTAGAGGCTGTAGCCCAGTATAATCCTCCTCTCTCAGCCAGTGTAGAGGCTGTAGCCCAGCGTAATCCTCCTCTCAGCCAGTGTAGAGGCTGTAGCCCAGCGTAATCCTCCTCTCTCAGCCAGTGTAGAGGCTGTAGCCCAGCGTAACCCTCCTCTCTCAGCCAGTGTAGAGGCTGTAGCCCAGCGTAATCCTCCTCTCTCAGCCAGTATAGAGGCTGTAGCCCTGCGTAAACCTCCTCTCTTCTCTCAGCCAGTGTAGAGGCTGCAGCCCAGCGTAATCCTCCTCTCTCAGCCAGTGTAGAGGCTGTAGCCCAGCGTAACCCTCCTCTCTCAGCCAGTGTAGAGGCTGTAGCCCAGCGTAAACCTCCTCTCTCAGCCAGTGTAGAGGCTGTAGCCCAGCGTAATCCTCCTCTCTCAGCCAGTGTAGAGGCTGTAGCCCAGTATAACCCTCCTCTCTCAGCCAGTGTAGAGGCTGTAGCCCAGTATAATCCTCCTCTCAGCCAGTGTAGAGGTTGTAGCCCAGAGTAATCCTCCTCTCCTCTCTCAGCCAGTGTAGAGGCTGTAGCCCAGTATAATCCTCCTCTCAGCCAGTGTAGAGGTTGTAGCCCAGAGTAATCCTCCTCTCCTCTCTCAGCCACTGTAGATGCTGTAGCCCAGTATAACCCTCCTCTCTCAGCCAGTGTAGAGGCTGTAGCCCAGCGTAATCCTCCTCTCTCAGCCAGTGTAGAGGCTGTAGCCCAGCGTAATCCTCCTCTCAGCCAGTGTAGAGGCTGTAGCCCAGCGTAATCCTCCTCTCTCAGCCAGTGTAGAGGCTGTAGCCCAGCGTAATCCTCCTCTCAGCCAGTGTAGAGGCTGTAGCCCAGTATAACCCTCCTCTCTCAGCCAGTGTAGAGGCTGTAGCCCAGTATAATCCTCCTCTCAGCCCGTGTAGAGGCTGTAGCCCAGCGTAATCCTCTCTCAGCCAGTGTAGAGGCTGTAGCCCAGCGTAATCCTCCTCTCTCAGCCAGTGTAGAGGCTGTAGCCCAGCGTAACCCTCCTCTCTCAGCCAGTGTAGAGGCTGTAGCCCAGCGTAACCCTCCTCTCAGCCAGTGTAGAGGCTGTAGCCCAGCGTAATCCTCCTCTCTCAGCCAGTGTAGAGGCTGTAGCCCAGCGTAACCCTCCTCTCCTCTCTCAGCCAGTGTAGAGGCTGTAGCCCAGCGTAATCCTCCTCTCTTCTCTCAGCCAGTGTAGAGGCTGTGGCCCAGCGTAATCCTCCTCTCTCAGCCAGTGTAGAGGCTGTAGCCCAGCGTAATCCTCCTCTCTCAGCCAGTGTAGAGGCTGTAGCCCAGCGTAACCCTCCTCTCCTCTCTCAGCCAGTGTAGAGGCTGTAGCCCAGCGTAATCCTCCTTTCTTCTCTCAGCCAGTGTAGAGGCTGTAGCCCAGCGTAATCCTCTCTCAGCCAGTGTAGAGGCTGTAGCCCAGCGTAACCCTCCTCTCTCAGCCAGTGTAGAGGCTGTAGCCCAGCGTAATCCTCCTCTCTCAGCCAGTATAGAGGCTGTAGCCCTGCGTAAACCTCCTCTCTTCTCTCAGCCAGTGTAGAGGCTGCAGCCCAGCGTAATCCTCCTCTCTCAGCCAGTGTAGAGGCTGTAGCCCAGCCTAACCCTCCTCTCTCAGCCAGTGTAGAGGCTGTAGCCCAGCGTAAACCTCCTCTCTCAGCCAGTGTAGAGGCTGTAGCCCAGCGTAATCCTCCTCTCTCAGCCAGTGTAGAGGCTGTAGCCCAGTATAACCCTCCTCTCTCAGCCAGTGTAGAGGCTGTAGCCCAGTATAATCCTCCTCTCAGCCAGTGTAGAGGTTGTAGCCCAGCGTAATCCTCCTCTCATTCAGTGTAGAGGCTGTAGCCCAGCGTAATCCTCCTCTCAGCCAGTGTAGAGGCTGTAGCCCAGCGTAACCCTCCTCTCTCAGCCAGTGTAGAGGCTGTAGCCCAGTATAATCCTCCTCTCAGCCAGTGTAGAGGTTGTAGCCCAGAGTAATCCTCCTCTCCTCTCTCAGCCACTGTAGATGCTGTAGCCCAGTATAACCCTCCTCTATCAGCCAGTGTAGAGGCTGTAGCCCAGCGTAATCCTCCTCTCTTCTCTCAGCCAGTGTAGAGGCTGTAGCCCAGCGTAATCCTCCTTTCTTCTCTCAGCCAGTGTAGAGGCTGTAGCCCAGCGTAACCCTCCTCTCTCAGCCAGTGTAGAGGCTGTAGCCCAGCGTAATCCTCCTCTCTCAGCCAGTATAGAGGCTGTAGCCCAGCGTAATCCTCCTCTCTCAGCCAGTATAGAGGCTGTAGCCCTGCGTAAACCTCCTCTCTTCTCTCAGCCAGTGTAGAGGCTGCAGCCCAGCGTAATCCTCCTCTCTCAGCCAGTGTAGAGGCTGTAGCCCAGCGTAACCCTCCTCTCTCAGCCAGTGTAGAGGCTGTAGCCCAGCGTAAACCTCCTCTCTCAGCCAGTGTAGAGGCTGTAGCCCAGCGTAATCCTCCTCTCTCAGCCAGTGTAGAGGCTGTAGCCCAGTATAACCCTCCTCTCTCAGCCAGTGTAGAGGCTGTAGCCCAGTATAATCCTCCTCTCAGCCAGTGTAGAGGTTGTAGCCCAGAGTAATCCTCCTCTCCTCTCTCAGCCAGTGTAGAGGCTGTAGCCCAGTATAATCCTCCTCTCAGCCAGTGTAGAGGTTGTAGCCCAGAGTAATCCTCCTCTCCTCTCTCAGCCAGTGTAGATGCTGTAGCCCAGTATAACCCTCCTCTCTCAGCCAGTGTAGAGGCTGTAGCCCAGCGTAATCCTCCTCTCATTCAGTGTAGAGGCTGTAGCCCAGCGTAATCCTCCTCTCAGCCAGTGTAGATGCTGTAGCCCAGTATAACCCTCCTCTCTCAGCCAGTGTAGAGGCTGTAGCCCAGCGTAATCCTCCTCTCTCAGCCAGTGTAGAGGCTGTAGCCCAGCGTAATCCTCCTCTCTCAGCCAGTGTAGAGGCTGTAGCCCAGTATAATCCTCCTCTCAGCCAGTGTAGAGGTTGTAGCCCAGAGTAATCCTCCTCTCCTCTCTCAGCCAGTGTAGAGGCTGTAGCCCAGTATAATCCTCCTCTCAGCCAGTGTAGAGGTTGTAGCCCAGAGTAATCCTCCTCTCCTCTCTCAGCCAGTGTAGATGCTGTAGCCCAGTATAACCCTCCTCTCTCAGCCAGTGTAGAGGCTGTAGCCCAGCGTAATCCTCCTCTCATTCAGTGTAGAGGCTGTAGCCCAGCGTAATCCTCCTCTCAGCCAGTGTAGATGCTGTAGCCCAGTATAACCCTCCTCTCTCAGCCAGTGTAGAGGCTGTAGCCCAGCGTAATCCTCCTCTCTCAGCCAGTGTAGAGGCTGTAGCCCAGCGTAATCCTCCTCTCTCAGCCAGTGTAGAGGCTGTAGCCCAGCGTAATCCTCCTCTCATTCAGTGTAGAGGCTGTAGCCCAGCGTAATCCTCCTCTCAGCCAGTGTAGAGGCTGTAGCCCAGCGTAATCCTCCTCTCTCAGCCAGTATAGAGGCTGTAGCCCAGCGTAATCCTCCTCTCTCAGCCAGTATAGAGGCTGTAGCCCTGCGTAAACCTCCTCTCTTCTCTCAGCCAGTGTAGAGGCTGCAGCCCAGCGTAATCCTCCTCTCTCAGCCAGTGTAGAGGCTGTAGCCCAGCGTAACCCTCCTCTCTCAGCCAGTGTAGAGGCTGTAGCCCAGCGTAAACCTCCTCTCTCAGCCAGTGTAGAGGCTGTAGCCCAGCGTAATCCTCCTCTCTCAGCCAGTGTAGAGGCTGTAGCCCAGTATAACCCTCCTCTCTCAGCCAGTGTAGAGGCTGTAGCCCAGTATAATCCTCCTCTCAGCCAGTGTAGAGGTTGTAGCCCAGAGTAATCCTCCTCTCCTCTCTCAGCCAGTGTAGAGGCTGTAGCCCAGTATAATCCTCCTCTCAGCCAGTGTAGAGGTTGTAGCCCAGAGTAATCCTCCTCTCCTCTCTCAGCCAGTGTAGATGCTGTAGCCCAGTATAACCCTCCTCTCTCAGCCAGTGTAGAGGCTGTAGCCCAGCGTAATCCTCCTCTCTCAGCCAGTGTAGAGGCTGTAGCCCAGCGTAATCCTCCTCTCTCAGCCAGTGTAGAGGCTGTAGCCCAGCGTAATCCTCCTCTCATTCAGTGTAGAGGCTGTAGCCCAGCGTAATCCTCCTCTCAGCCAGTGTAGAGGCTGTAGCCCAGCGTAATCCTCCTCTCTCAGCCAGTATAGAGGCTGTAGCCCAGCGTAATCCTCCTCTCTCAGCCAGTATAGAGGCTGTAGCCCTGCGTAAACCTCCTCTCTTCTCTCAGCCAGTGTAGAGGCTGCAGCCCAGCGTAATCCTCCTCTCTCAGCCAGTGTAGAGGCTGTAGCCCAGCGTAAACCTCCTCTCTCAGCCAGTGTAGAGGCTGTAGCCCAGCGTAATCCTCCTCTCTCAGCCAGTGTAGAGGCTGTAGCCCAGTATAACCCTCCTCTCTCAGCCAGTGTAGAGGCTGTAGCCCAGTATAATCCTCCTCTCAGCCAGTGTAGAGGTTGTAGCCCAGAGTAATCCTCCTCTCCTCTCTCAGCCAGTGTAGAGGCTGTAGCCCAGTATAATCCTCCTCTCAGCCAGTGTAGAGGTTGTAGCCCAGAGTAATCCTCCTCTCCTCTCTCAGCCAGTGTAGATGCTGTAGCCCAGTATAACCCTCCTCTCTCAGCCAGTGTAGAGGCTGTAGCCCAGCGTAATCCTCCTCTCTCAGCCAGTGTAGAGGCTGTAGCCCAGCGTAATCCTCCTCTCTCAGCCAGTGTAGAGGCTGTAGCCCAGCGTAATCCTCCTCTCATTCAGTGTAGAGGCTGTAGCCCAGCGTAATCCTCCTCTCAGCCAGTGTAGAGGCTGTAGCCCAGCGTAACCCTCCTCTCTCAGCCAGTGTAGAGGCTGTAGCCCAGCGTAAACCTCCTCTTTCAGCCAGTGTAGAGGCTGTAGCCCAGCGTAACCCTCCTCTCCTCTCTCAGCCAGTGTAGAGGCTGTAGCCCAGCGTAACCCTCCTCTCCTCTCTCAGCCAGTGTAGAGGCTGTAGCCCAGTATAATCCTCCTCTCTCAGCCAGTGTAGAGGCTGTAGCCCAGCGTAATCCTCCTCTCAGCCAGTGTAGAGGCTGTAGCCCAGCGTAATCCTCCTCTCTCAGCCAGTGTAGAGGCTGTAGCCCAGCGTAACCCTCCTCTCTCAGCCAGTGTAGAGGCTGTAGCCCAGCGTAATCCTCCTCTCTTCTCTCAGCCAGTGTAGAGGCTGTAGCCCAGCGTAATCCTCCTCTCTCAGCCAGTATAGAGGCTGTAGCCCAGCGTAATCCTCCTCTCCTCTCTCAGCCAGTGTAGAGGCTGTAGCCCAGTATAACCCTCCTCTCTCAGCCAGTGTAGAGGCTGTAGCCCAGCGTAATCCTCCTCTCTCAGCCAGTGTAGAGGCTGTAGCCCAGCGTAATCCTCCTCTCATTCAGTGTAGAGGCTGTAGCCCAGCGTAATCCTCCTCTCAGCCAGTGTAGAGGCTGTAGCCCAGCGTAATCCTCCTCTCTCAGCCAGTATAGAGGCTGTAGCCCAGCGTAATCCTCCTCTCTCAGCCAGTATAGAGGCTGTAGCCCTGCGTAAACCTCCTCTCTTCTCTCAGCCAGTGTAGAGGCTGCAGCCCAGCGTAATCCTCCTCTCTCAGCCAGTGTAGAGGCTGTAGCCCAGCGTAAACCTCCTCTCTCAGCCAGTGTAGAGGCTGTAGCCCAGCGTAATCCTCCTCTCTCAGCCAGTGTAGAGGCTGTAGCCCAGTATAACCCTCCTCTCTCAGCCAGTGTAGAGGCTGTAGCCCAGTATAATCCTCCTCTCAGCCAGTGTAGAGGTTGTAGCCCAGAGTAATCCTCCTCTCCTCTCTCAGCCAGTGTAGAGGCTGTAGCCCAGTATAATCCTCCTCTCAGCCAGTGTAGAGGTTGTAGCCCAGAGTAATCCTCCTCTCCTCTCTCAGCCAGTGTAGATGCTGTAGCCCAGTATAACCCTCCTCTCTCAGCCAGTGTAGAGGCTGTAGCCCAGCGTAATCCTCCTCTCTCAGCCAGTGTAGAGGCTGTAGCCCAGCGTAATCCTCCTCTCTCAGCCAGTGTAGAGGCTGTAGCCCAGCGTAATCCTCCTCTCATTCAGTGTAGAGGCTGTAGCCCAGCGTAATCCTCCTCTCAGCCAGTGTAGAGGCTGTAGCCCAGCGTAACCCTCCTCTCTCAGCCAGTGTAGAGGCTGTAGCCCAGCGTAAACCTCCTCTTTCAGCCAGTGTAGAGGCTGTAGCCCAGCGTAACCCTCCTCTCCTCTCTCAGCCAGTGTAGAGGCTGTAGCCCAGCGTAACCCTCCTCTCCTCTCTCAGCCAGTGTAGAGGCTGTAGCCCAGTATAATCCTCCTCTCTCAGCCAGTGTAGAGGCTGTAGCCCAGCGTAATCCTCCTCTCAGCCAGTGTAGAGGCTGTAGCCCAGCGTAATCCTCCTCTCTCAGCCAGTGTAGAGGCTGTAGCCCAGCGTAACCCTCCTCTCTCAGCCAGTGTAGAGGCTGTAGCCCAGCGTAATCCTCCTCTCTTCTCTCAGCCAGTGTAGAGGCTGTAGCCCAGCGTAATCCTCCTCTCTCAGCCAGTATAGAGGCTGTAGCCCAGCGTAATCCTCCTCTCCTCTCTCAGCCAGTGTAGAGGCTGTAGCCCAGTATAACCCTCCTCTCTCAGCCAGTGTAGAGGCTGCAGCCCAGCGTAATCCTCCTCTCTCAGCCAGTGTAGAGGCTGTAGCCCAGCGTAACCCTCCTCTCTCAGCCAGTGTAGAGGCTGTAGCCCAGCGTAAACCTCCTCTCTCAGCCAGTGTAGAGGCTGTAGCCCAGCGTAATCCTCCTCTCTCAGCCAGTGTAGAGGCTGTAGCCCAGTATAACCCTCCTCTCTCAGCCAGTGTAGAGGCTGTAGCCCAGTATAATCCTCCTCTCAGCCAGTGTAGAGGTTGTAGCCCAGAGTAATCCTCCTCTCCTCTCTCAGCCAGTTTAGAGGCTGTAGCCCAGTATAATCCTCCTCTCAGCCAGTGTAGAGGTTGTAGCCCAGAGTAATCCTCCTCTCCTCTCTCAGCCAGTGTAGATGCTGTAGCCCAGTATAACCCTCCTCTCTCAGCCAGTGTAGAGGCTGTAGCCCAGCGTAATCCTCCTCTCTCAGCCAGTGTAGAGGCTGTAGCCCAGCGTAATCCTCCTCTCTCAGCCAGTGTAGAGGCTGTAGCCCAGCGTAATCCTCCTCTCATTCAGTGTAGAGGCTGTAGCCCAGCGTAATCCTCCTCTCAGCCAGTGTAGAGGCTGTAGCCCAGCGTAACCCTCCTCTCTCAGCCAGTGTAGAGGCTGTAGCCCAGCGTAAACCTCCTCTTTCAGCCAGTGTAGAGGCTGTAGCCCAGCGTAACCCTCCTCTCCTCTCTCAGCCAGTGTAGAGGCTGTAGCCCAGCGTAACCCTCCTCTCCTCTCTCAGCCAGTGTAGAGGCTGTAGCCCAGCGTAACCCTCCTCTCTCAGCCAGTGTAGAGGCTGTAGCCCAGCGTAATCCTCCTCTCTTCTCTCAGCCAGTGTAGAGGCTGTAGCCCAGCGTAATCCTCCTCTCTCAGCCAGTATAGAGGCTGTAGCCCAGCGTAATCCTCCTCTCTCAGCCAGTATAGAGGCTGTAGCCCTGCGTAAACCTCCTCTCTTCTCTCAGCCAGTGTAGAGGCTGCAGCCCAGCGTAATCCTCCTCTCTCAGCCAGTGTAGAGGCTGTAGCCCAGCGTAACCCTCCTCTCTCAGCCAGTGTAGAGGCTGTAGCCCAGCGTAAACCTCCTCTCTCAGCCAGTGTAGAGGCTGTAGCCCAGCGTAATCCTCCTCTCTCAGCCAGTGTAGAGGCTGTAGCCCAGTATAACCCTCCTCTCTCAGCCAGTGTAGAGGCTGTAGCCCAGTATAATCCTCCTCTCAGCCAGTGTAGAGGTTGTAGCCCAGAGTAATCCTCCTCTCCTCTCTCAGCCAGTGTAGAGGCTGTAGCCCAGTATAATCCTCCTCTCAGCCAGTGTAGAGGTTGTAGCCCAGAGTAATCCTCCTCTCCTCTCTCAGCCACTGTAGATGCTGTAGCCCAGTATAACCCTCCTCTCTCAGCCAGTGTAGAGGCTGTAGCCCAGCGTAATCCTCCTCTCTCAGCCAGTGTAGAGGCTGTAGCCCAGCGTAATCCTCCTCTCAGCCAGTGTAGAGGCT
The DNA here is from genome assembly GCF_045679555.1 of Salvelinus alpinus. NCBI lineage: Eukaryota > Metazoa > Chordata > Actinopteri > Salmoniformes > Salmonidae > Salvelinus > Salvelinus alpinus. The sequence continues at coordinate 56,552,917 of NC_092101.1, forward strand.
GTAGCCCAGTATAACCCTCCTCTCTCAGCCAGTGTAGAGGCTGTAGCCCAGTATAATCCTCCTCTCAGCCCGTGTAGAGGCTGTAGCCCAGCGTAATCCTCTCTCAGCCAGTGTAGAGGCTGTAGCCCAGCGTAATCCTCCTCTCTCAGCCAGTGTAGAGGCTGTAGCCCAGCGTAATCCTCCTCTCTCAGCCAGTGTAGAGGCTGTAGCCCAGCGTAATCCTCCTCTCAGCCAGTGTAGAGGCTGTAGCCCAGTATAACCCTCCTCTCTCAGCCAGTGTAGAGGCTGTAGCCCAGTATAATCCTCCTCTCAGCCCGTGTAGAGGCTGTAGCCCAGCGTAATCCTCTCTCAGCCAGTGTAGAGGCTGTAGCCCAGCGTAATCCTCCTCTCTCAGCCAGTGTAGAGGCTGTAGCCCAGCGTAACCCTCCTCTCTCAGCCAGTGTAGAGGCTGTAGCCCAGCGTAACCCTCCTCTCAGCCAGTGTAGAGGCTGTAGCCCAGCGTAATCCTCCTCTCTCAGCCAGTGTAGAGGCTGTAGCCCAGCGTAACCCTCCTCTCCTCTCTCAGCCAGTGTAGAGGCTGTAGCCCAGCGTAATCCTCCTCTCTTCTCTCAGCCAGTGTAGAGGCTGTGGCCCAGCGTAATCCTCCTCTCTCAGCCAGTGTAGAGGCTGTAGCCCAGCGTAATCCTCCTCTCTCAGCCAGTGTAGAGGCTGTAGCCCAGCGTAATCCTCCTCTCATTCAGTGTAGAGGCTGTAGCCCAGCGTAATCCTCCTCTCAGCCAGTGTAGAGGCTGTAGCCCAGCGTAACCCTCCTCTCTCAGCCAGTGTAGAGGCTGTAGCCCAGCGTAAACCTCCTCTCTCAGCCAGTGTAGAGGCTGTAGCCCAGCGTAACCCTCCTCTCCTCTCTCAGCCAGTGTAGAGGCTGTAGCCCAGCGTAACCCTCCTCTCCTCTCTCAGCCAGTGTAGAGGCTGTAGCCCAGCGTAACCCTCCTCTCCTCTCTCAGCCAGTGTAGAGACTGTAGCCCAGTATAATCCTCCTCTCTCAGCCAGTGTAGAGGCTGTAGCCCAGCGTAATCCTCCTCTCAGCCAGTGTAGAGGCTGTAGCCCAGCGTAATCCTCCTCTCTCAGCCAGTGTAGAGGCTGTAGCCCAGCGTAACCCTCCTCTCTCAGCCAGTGTAGAGGCTGTAGCCCAGCGTAAACCTCCTCTCTCAGCCAGTGTAGAGGCTGTAGCCCAGCGTAATCCTCCTCTCTCAGCCAGTGTAGAGGCTGTAGCCCAGCGTAATCCTCCTCTCCTCTCTCAGCCAGTGTAGATGCTGTAGCCCAGTATAACCCTCCTCTCTCAGCCAGTGTAGAGGCTGTAGCCCAGTATAATCCTCCTCTCAGCCAGTGTAGAGGTTGTAGCCCAGAGTAATCCTCCTCTCCTCTCTCAGCCAGTGTAGATGCTGTAGCCCAGTATAACCCTCCTCTCTCAGCCAGTGTAGAGGCTGTAGCCCAGCGTAATCCTCCTCTCTCAGCCAGTGTAGAGGCTGTAGCCCAGCGTAATCCTCCTCTCCTCTCTCAGCCAGTGTAGATGCTGTAGCCCAGTATAACCCTCCTCTCTCAGCCAGTGTAGAGGCTGTAGCCCAGCGTAATCCTCCTCTCTCAGCCAGTGTAGAGGCTGTAGCCCAGCGTAATCCTCCTCTCAGCCAGTGTAGAGGCTGTAGCCCAGTATAACCCTCCTCTCTCAGCCAGTGTAGAGGCTGTAGCCCAGTATAATCCTCCTCTCAGCCTGTGTAGAGGCTGTAGCCCAGCGTAATCCTCTCTCAGCCAGTGTAGAGGCTGTAGCCCAGCGTAATCCTCCTCTCTCAGCCAGTGTAGAGGCTGTAGCCCAGCGTAATCCTCCTCTCAGCCAGTGTAGAGGCTGTAGCCCAGTATAACCCTCCTCTCTCAGCCAGTGTAGAGGCTGTAGCCCAGTATAATCCTCCTCTCAGCCCGTGTAGAGGCTGTAGCCCAGCGTAATCCTCTCTCAGCCAGTGTAGAGGCTGTAGCCCAGCGTAATCCTCCTCTCTCCGCCAGTGTAGAGGCTGTAGCCCAGCGTAACCCTCCTCTCTCAGCCAGTGTAGAGGCTGTAGCCCAGCGTAACCCTCCTCTCAGCCAGTGTAGAGGCTGTAGCCCAGCGTAATCCTCCTCTCTCAGCCAGTGTAGAGGCTGTAGCCCAGCGTAACCCTCCTCTCCTCTCTCAGCCAGTGTAGAGGCTGTAGCCCAGCGTAATCCTCCTCTCTTCTCTCAGCCAGTGTAGAGGCTGTGGCCCAGCGTAATCCTCCTCTCTCAGCCAGTGTAGAGGCTGTAGCCCAGCGTAATCCTCCTCTCTCAGCCAGTGTAGAGGCTGTAGCCCAGCGTAATCCTCCTCTCATTCAGTGTAGAGGCTGTAGCCCAGCGTAATCCTCCTCTCAGCCAGTGTAGAGGCTGTAGCCCAGCGTAACCCTCCTCTCTCAGCCAGTGTAGAGGCTGTAGCCCAGCGTAACCCTCCTCTCTCAGCCAGTGTAGAGGCTGTAGCCCAGCGTAACCCTCCTCTCAGCCAGTGTAGAGGCTGTAGCCCAGCGTAATCCTCCTCTCTCAGCCAGTGTAGAGGCTGTAGCCCAGCGTAACCCTCCTCTCCTCTCTCAGCCAGTGTAGAGGCTGTAGCCCAGCGTAATCCTCCTCTCTTCTCTCAGCCAGTGTAGAGGCTGTGGCCCAGCGTAATCCTCCTCTCTCAGCCAGTGTAGAGGCTGTAGCCCAGCGTAATCCTCCTCTCTCAGCCAGTGTAGAGGCTGTAGCCAAGCGTAATCCTCCTCTCATTCAGTGTAGAGGCTGTAGCCCAGCGTAATCCTCCTCTCAGCCAGTGTAGAGGCTGTAGCCCAGCGTAACCCTCCTCTCTCAGCCAGTGTAGAGGCTGTAGCCCAGCGTAAACCTCCTCTCTCAGCCAGTGTAGAGGCTGTAGCCCAGCGTAACCCTCCTCTCCTCTCTCAGCCAGTGTAGAGGCTGTAGCCCAGCGTAACCCTCCTCTCCTCTCTCAGCCAGTGTAGAGGCTGTAGCCCAGCGTAACCCTCCTCTCCTCTCTCAGCCAGTGTAGAGACTGTAGCCCAGTATAATCCTCCTCTCTCAGCCAGTGTAGAGGCTGTAGCCCAGCGTAATCCTCCTCTCAGCCAGTGTAGAGGCTGTAGCCCAGCGTAATCCTCCTCTCTCAGCCAGTGTAGAGGCTGTAGCCCAGCGTAACCCTCCTCTCTCAGCCAGTGTAGAGGCTGTAGCCCAGCGTAAACCTCCTCTCTCAGCCAGTGTAGAGGCTGTAGCCCAGCGTAATCCTCCTCTCTCAGCCAGTGTAGAGGCTGTAGCCCAGCGTAATCCTCCTCTCCTCTCTCAGCCAGTGTAGATGCTGTAGCCCAGTATAACCCTCCTCTCTCAGCCAGTGTAGAGGCTGTAGCCCAGTATAATCCTCCTCTCAGCCAGTGTAGAGGTTGTAGCCCAGAGTAATCCTCCTCTCCTCTCTCAGCCAGTGTAGATGCTGTAGCCCAGTATAACCCTCCTCTCTCAGCCAGTGTAGAGGCTGTAGCCCAGCGTAATCCTCCTCTCTCAGCCAGTGTAGAGGCTGTAGCCCAGCGTAATCCTCCTCTCAGCCAGTGTAGAGGCTGTAGCCCAGTATAACCCTCCTCTCTCAGCCAGTGTAGAGGCTGTAGCCCAGTATAATCCTCCTCTCAGCCCGTGTAGAGGCTGTAGCCCAGCGTAATCCTCTCTCAGCCAGTGTAGAGGCTGTAGCCCAGCGTAATCCTCCTCTCTCAGCCAGTGTAGAGGCTGTAGCCCAGCGTAATCCTCCTCTCTCAGCCAGTGTAGAGGCTGTAGCCCAGCGTAATCCTCCTCTCAGCCAGTGTAGAGGCTGTAGCCCAGTATAATAATCCTCTCTCAGCCAGTTTAGAGGCTGTAGCCCAGTATAATCCTCCTCTCAGCCCGTGTAGAGGCTGTAGCCCAGCGTAATCCTCTCTCAGCCAGTGTAGAGGCTGTAGCCCAGCGTAATCCTCCTCTCTCAGCCAGTGTAGAGGCTGTAGCCCAGCGTAACCCTCCTCTCTCAGCCAGTGTAGAGGCTGTAGCCCAGCGTAACCCTCCTCTCAGCCAGTGTAGAGGCTGTAGCCCAGCGTAATCCTCCTCTCTCAGCCAGTGTAGAGGCTGTAGCCCAGCGTAACCCTCCTCTCCTCTCTCAGCCAGTGTAGAGGCTGTAGCCCAGCGTAATCCTCCTCTCTTCTCTCAGCCAGTGTAGAGGCTGTAGCCCAGCGTAATCCTCCTCTCTCAGCCAGTGTAGAGGCTGTAGCCCAGCGTAATCCTCCTCTCATTCAGTGTAGAGGCTGTAGCCCAGCGTAATCCTCCTCTCAGCCAGTGTAGAGGCTGTAGCCCAGCGTAACCCTCCTCTCTCAGCCAGTGTAGAGGCTGTAGCCCAGCGTAACCCTCCTCTCCTCTCTCAGCCAGTGTAGAGGCTGTAGCCCAGCGTAACCCTCCTCATCCTCTCTCAGCCAGTGTAGAGGCTGTAGCCCAGCGTAACCCTCCTCTCCTCTCTCAGCCAGTGTAGAGGCTGTAGCCCAGCGTAACCCTCCTCTCCTCTCTCAGCCAGTGTAGAGACTGTAGCCCAGTATAATCCTCCTCTCTCAGCCAGTGTAGAGGCTGTAGCCCAGCGTAATCCTCCTCTCAGCCAGTGTAGAGGCTGTAGCCCAGCGTAATCCTCCTCTCTCAGCCAGTGTAGAGGCTGTAGCCCAGCGTAACCCTCCTCTCTCAGCCAGTGTAGAGGCTGTAGCCCAGCGTAATCCTCCTCTCTTCTCTCAGCCAGTGTAGAGGCTGTAGCCCAGCGTAATCCTCCTCTCTTCTCTCAGCCAGTGTAGAGGCTGTAGCCCAGCGTAACCCTCCTCTCTCAGCCAGTGTAGAGGTTGTAGCCCAGCGTAATCCTCCTCTCTCAGCCAGTATAGAGGCTGTAGCCCTGCGTAATCCTCCTCTCTTCTCTCAGCCAGTGTAGAGGCTGCAGCCCAGCGTAATCCTCCTCTCTCAGCCAGTGTAGAGGCTGTAGCCCAGCGTAACCCTCCTCTCTCAGCCAGTGTAGAGGCTGTAGCCCAGCGTAAACCTCCTCTCTCAGCCAGTGTAGAGGCTGTAGCCCAGCGTAATCCTCCTCTCTCAGCCAGTGTAGAGGCTGTAGCCCAGCGTAATCCTCCTCTCCTCTCTCAGCCAGTGTAGATGCTGTAGCCCAGTATAACCCTCCTCTCTCAGCCAGTGTAGAGGCTGTAGCCCAGTATAATCCTCCTCTCAGCCAGTGTAGAGGTTGTAGCCCAGAGTAATCCTCCTCTCCTCTCTCAGCCAGTGTAGATGCTGTTGCCCAGTATAACCCTCCTCTCTCAGCCAGTGTAGAGGCTGTAGCCCAGTATAATCCTCCTCTCAGCCAGTGTAGAGGCTGTAGCCCAGCGTAACCCTCCTCTCCTCTCTCAGCCAGTGTAGAGGCTGTAGCCCAGCGTAATCCTCCTCTCTTCTCTCAGCCAGTGTAGAGGCTGTGGCCCAGCGTAATCCTCCTCTCTCAGCCAGTGTAGAGGCTGTAGCCCAGCGTAATCCTCCTCTCTCAGCCAGTGTAGAGGCTGTAGCCCAGCGTAATCCTCCTCTCATTCAGTGTAGAGGCTGTAGCCCAGCGTAATCCTCCTCTCAGCCAGTGTAGAGGCTGTAGCCCAGCGTAATCCTCCTCTCTCAGCCAGTGTAGAGGCTGTAGCCCAGCGTAATCCTCCTCTCTCAGCCAGTGTAGAGGCTGTAGCCCAGCGTAATCCTCCTCTCAGCCAGTGTAGAGGCTGTAGCCCAGTATAACCCTCCTCTCTCAGCCAGTTTAGAGGCTGTAGCCCAGTATAATCCTCCTCTCAGCCCGTGTAGAGGCTGTAGCCCAGCGTAATCCTCCTCTCTCAGCCAGTGTAGAGGCTGTAGCCCAGCGTAATCCTCCTCTCAGCCCGTGTAGAGGCTGTAGCCCAGCGTAATCCTCTCTCAGCCAGTGTAGAGGCTGTAGCCCAGCGTAATCCTCCTCTCTTCTCTCAGCCAGTGTAGAGGCTGTAGCCCAGCGTAATCCTCCTCTCTTCTCTCAGCCAGTGTAGAGGCTGTAGCCCAGCGTAACCCTCCTCTCTCAGCCAGTGTAGAGGTTGTAGCCCAGCAGAATCCTCCTCTCTCAGCCAGTATAGAGGCTGTAGCCCTGCGTAATCCTCCTCTCTTCTCTCAGCCAGTGTAGAGGCTGCAGCCCAGCGTAATCCTCCTCTCTCAGCCAGTGTAGAGGCTGTAGCCCAGCGTAACCCTCCTCTCTCAGCCAGTGTAGAGGCTGTAGCCCAGCGTAAACCTCCTCTCTCAGCCAGTGTAGAGGCTGTAGCCCAGCGTAATCCTCCTCTCTCAGCCAGTGTAGAGGCTGTAGCCCAGCGTAATCCTCCTCTCCTCTCTCAGCCAGTGTAGATGCTGTAGCCCAGTATAACCCTCCTCTCTCAGCCAGTGTAGAGGCTGTAGCCCAGTATAATCCTCCTCTCAGCCAGTGTAGAGGTTGTAGCCCAGAGTAATCCTCCTCTCCTCTCTCAGCCAGTGTAGATGCTGTTGCCCAGTATAACCCTCCTCTCTCAGCCAGTGTAGAGGCTGTAGCCCAGTATAATCCTCCTCTCAGCCAGTGTAGAGGCTGTAGCCCAGCGTAACCCTCCTCTCCTCTCTCAGCCAGTGTAGAGGCTGTAGCCCAGCGTAATCCTCCTCTCTTCTCTCAGCCAGTGTAGAGGCTGTAGCCCAGCGTAATCCTCCTCTCTTCTCTCAGCCAGTGTAGAGGCTGTGGCCCAGCGTAATCCTCCTCTCTCAGCCAGTGTAGAGGCTGTAGCCCAGCGTAATCCTCCTCTCAGCCAGTGTAGAGGCTGTAGCCCAGCGTAATCCTCCTCTCATTCAGTGTAGAGGCTGTAGCCCAGCGTAATCCTCCTCTCAGCCAGTGTAGAGGCTGTAGCCCAGCGTAATCCTCCTCTCTCAGCCAGTGTAGAGGCTGTAGCCCAGCGTAATCCTCCTCTCTCAGCCAGTGTAGAGGCTGTAGCCCAGCGTAATCCTCCTCTCAGCCAGTGTAGAGGCTGTAGCCCAGTATAACCCTCCTCTCTCAGCCAGTTTAGAGGCTGTAGCCCAGTATAATCCTCCTCTCAGCCTGTGTAGAGGCTGTAGCCCAGCGTAATCCTCTCTCAGCCAGTGTAGAGGCTGTAGCCCAGCGTAATCCTCCTCTCTCAGCCAGTGTAGAGGCTGTAGCCCAGCGTAACCCTCCTCTCTCAGCCAGTGTAGAGGCTGTAGCCCAGCGTAAACCTCCTCTCTCAGCCAGTGTAGAGGCTGTAGCCCAGCGTAACCCTCCTCTCAGCCAGTGTAGAGGCTGTAGCCCAGCGTAACCCTCCTCTCCTCTCTCAGCCAGTGTAGAGGCTGTAGCCCAGCGTAATCCTCCTCTCTTCTCTCAGCCAGTGTAGAGGCTGTGGCCCAGCGTAATCCTCCTCTCTCAGCCAGTGTAGAGGCTGTAGCCCAGCGTAATCCTCCTCTCTCAGCCAGTGTAGAGGCTGTAGCCCAGCGTAATCCTCCTCTCATTCAGTGTAGAGGCTGTAGCCCAGCGTAACCCTCCTCTCTCAGCCAGTGTAGAGGCTGTAGCCCAGCGTAACCCTCCTCTCTCAGCCAGTGTAGAGGCTGTAGCCCAGCGTAAACCTCCTCTCTCAGCCAGTGTAGAGGCTGTAGCCCAGCGTAACCCTCCTCTCCTCTCTCAGCCAGTGTAGAGGCTGTAGCCCAGCATAACCCTCCTCTCCTCTCTCAGCCAGTGTAGAGGCTGTAGCCCAGCGTAACCCTCCTCTCCTCTCTCAGCCAGTGTAGAGACTGTAGCCCAGTATAATCCTCCTCTCTCAGCCAGTGTAGAGGCTGTAGCCCAGCGTAATCCTCCTCTGAGCCAGTGTAGAGGCTGTAGCCCAGCGTAATCCTCCTCTCCTCTCTCAGCCAGTGTAGAGGCTGTAGCCCAGCGTAATCCTCCTCTCTTCTCTCAGCCAGTGTAGAGGCTGTAGCCCAGCGTAATCCTCCTCTCTTCTCTCAGCCAGTGTAGAGGCTGTAGCCCAGCGTAACCCTCCTCTCTCAGCCAGTGTAGAGGCTGTAGCCCAGCGTAATCCTCCTCTCTCAGCCAGTATAGAGGCTGTAGCCCTGCGTAATCCTCCTCTCTTCTCTCAGCCAGTGTAGAGGCTGCAGCCCAGCGTAATCCTCCTCTCTCAGCCAGTGTAGAGGCTGTAGCACAGCGTAACCCTCCTCTCTCAGCCAGTGTAGAGGCTGTAGCCCAGCGTAAACCTCCTCTCTCAGCCAGTGTAGAGGCTGTAGCCCAGCGTAATCCTCCTCTCTCAGCCAGTGTAGAGGCTGTAGCCCAGCGTAATCCTCCTCTCCTCTCTCACCCAGTGTAGATGCTGTAGCCCAGTATAACCCTCCTCTCTCAGCCAGTGTAGAGGCTGTAGCCCAGTATAATCCTCCTCTCAGCCAGTGTAGAGGTTGTAGCCCAGAGTAATCCTCCTCTCCTCTCTCAGCCAGTGTAGATGCTGTTGCCCAGTATAACCCTCCTCTCTCAGCCAGTGTAGAGGCTGTAGCCCAGTATAATCCTCCTCTCAGCCAGTGTAGAGGCTGTAGCCCAGCGTAATCCTCTCTCAGCCAGTGTAGAGGCTGTAGCCCAGCGTAATCATCCTCTCTCAGCCAGTGTAGAGGCTGTAGCCCAGCGTAACCCTCCTCTCCTCTCTCAGCCAGTGTAGAGGCTGTAGCCCAGCGTAATCCTCCTCTCTTCTCTCAGCCAGTGTAGAGGCTGTGGCCCAGCGTAATCCTCCTCTCTCAGCCAGTGTAGAGGCTGTAGCCCAGCGTAATCCTCCTCTCTCAGCCAGTGTAGAGGCTGTAGCCCAGCGTAATCCTCCTCTCATTCAGTGTAGAGGCTGTAGCCCAGCGTAATCCTCCTCTCAGCCAGTGTAGAGGCTGTAGCCCAGCGTAACCCTCCTCTCTCAGCCAGTGTAGAGGCTGTAGCCCAGCGTAAACCTCCTCTCTCAGCCAGTGTAGAGGCTGTAGCCCAGCGTAACCCTCCTCTCCTCTCTCAGCCAGTGTAGAGGCTGTAGCCCAGCGTAACCCTCCTCTCCTCTCTCAGCCAGTGTAGAGGCTGTAGCCCAGCGTAACCCTCCTCTCCTCTCTCAGCCAGTGTAGAGGCTGTAGCCCAGCGTAACCCTCCTCTCCTCTCTCAGCCAGTGTAGAGACTGTAGCCCAGTATAATCCTCCTCTCTCAGCCAGTGTAGAGGCTGTAGCCTAGCGTAATCCTCCTCTCAGCCAGTGTAGAGGCTGTAGCCCAGCGTAATCCTCCTCTCTCAGCCAGTGTAGAGGCTGTAGCCCAGCGTAACCCTCCTCTCTCAGCCAGTGTAGAGGCTGTAGCCCAGCGTAATCCTCCTCTCTTCTCTCAGCCAGTGTAGAGGCTGTAGCCCAGCGTAATCCTCCTCTCTTCTCTCAGCCATTGTAGAGGCTGTAGCCCAGCGTAACCCTCCTCTCTCAGCCAGTGTAGAGGCTGTAGCCCAGCGTAATCCTCCTCTCTCAGCCAGTATAGAGGCTGTAGCCCTGCGTAATCCTCCTCTCTTCTCTCAGCCAGTGTAGAGGCTGCAGCCCAGCGTAATCCTCCTCTCTCAGCCAGTGTAGAGGCTGTAGCCCAGCGTAAACCTCCTCTCTCAGCCAGTGTAGAGGCTGTAGCCCAGCGTAATCCTCCTCTCTCAGCCAGTGTAGAGGCTGTAGCCCAGTATAATCCTCCTCTCAGCCAGTGTAGAGGCTGTAGCCCAGCGTAATCCTCTCTCAGCCAGTGTAGAGGCTGTAGCCCAGCGTAATCATCCTCTCTCAGCCAGTGTAGAGGCTGTAGCCCAGCGTAACCCTCCTCTCCTCTCTCAGCCAGTGTAGAGGCTGTAGCCCAGCGTAATCCTCCTCTCTTCTCTCAGCCAGTGTAGAGGCTGTGGCCCAGCGTAATCCTCCTCTCTCAGCCAGTGTAGAGGCTGTAGCCCAGCGTAATCCTCCTCTCTCAGCCAGTGTAGAGGCTGTAGCCCAGCGTAATCCTCCTCTCATTCAGTGTAGAGGCTGTAGCCCAGCGTAATCCTCCTCTCAGCCAGTGTAGAGGCTGTAGCCCAGCGTAACCCTCCTCTCTCAGCCAGTGTAGAGGCTGTAGCCCAGCGTAAACCTCCTCTCTCAGCCAGTGTAGAGGCTGTAGCCCAGCGTAACCCTCCTCTCCTCTCTCAGCCAGTGTAGAGGCTGTAGCCCAGCGTAACCCTCCTCTCCTCTCTCAGCCAGTGTAGAGACTGTAGCCCAGTATAATCCTCCTCTCTCAGCCAGTGTAGAGGCTGTAGCCTAGCGTAATCCTCCTCTCAGCCAGTGTAGAGGCTGTAGCCCAGCGTAACCCTCCTCTCTCAGCCAGTGTAGAGGCTGTAGCCCAGCGTAACCCTCCTCTCTCAGCCAGTGTAGAGGCTGTAGCCCAGCGTAATCCTCCTCTCTTCTCTCAGCCAGTGTAGAGGCTGTAGCCCAGCGTAATCCTCCTCTCTTCTCTCAGCCAGTGTAGAGGCTGTAGCCCAGCGTAACCCTCCTCTCTCAGCCAGTGTAGAGGCTGTAGCCCAGCGTAATCCTCCTCTCTCAGCCAGTGTAGAGGCTGCAGCCCAGCGTAATCCTCCTCTCTCAGCCAGTGTAGAGGCTGTAGCCCAGCGTAACCCTCCTCTCTCAGCCAGTGTAGAGGCTGTAGCCCAGCGTAAACCTCCTCTCTCAGCCAGTGTAGAGGCTGTAGCCCAGCGTAATCCTCCTCTCTCAGCCAGTGTAGAGGCTGTAGCCCAGCGTAATCCTCCTCTCCTCTCTCAGCCAGTGTAGATGCTGTAGCCCAGTATAACCCTCCTCTCTCAGCCAGTGTAGAGGCTGTAGCCCAGTATAATCCTCCTCTCAGCCAGTGTAGAGGTTGTAGCCCAGAGTAATCCTCCTCTCCTCTCTCAGCCAGTGTAGATGCTGTTGCCCAGTATAACCCTCCTCTCTCAGCCAGTGTAGAGGCTGTAGCCCAGTATAATCCTCCTCTCAGCCAGTGTAGAGGCTGTAGCCCAGCGTAATCCTCTCTCAGCCAGTGTAGAGGCTGTAGCCCAGCGTAATCATCCTCTCTCAGCCAGTGTAGAGGCTGTAGCCCAGCGTAACCCTCCTCTCTCAGCCAGTGTAGAGGCTGTAGCCCAGCGTAACCCTCCTCTCAGCCAGTGTAGAGGCTGTAGCCCAGCGTAATCCTCCTCTCTCAGCCAGTGTAGAGGCTGTAGCCCAGCGTAACCCTCCTCTCCTCTCTCAGCCAGTGTAGAGGCTGTAGCCCAGCGTAATCCTCCTCTCTTCTCTCAGCCAGTGTAGAGGCTGTGGCCCAGCGTAATCCTCCTCTCATTCAGTGTAGAGGCTGTAGCCCAGCGTAATCCTCCTCTCAGCCAGTGTAGAGGCTGTAGCTCAGCGTAATCCTCCTCTCTCAGGCAGTGTAGAGGCTGTAGCCCAGCGTAACCCTCCTCTCAGCCAGTGTAGAGGCTGTATCCCAGTATAATCCTCCTCTCTCAGCCAGTGTAGAGGCTGTAGCCCAGCTTAATCATCCTCTCTCAGCCAGTGTAGAGGCTGTAGCCCAGCTTAATCATCCTCTCTCAGCCAGTGTAGAGGCTGTAGCCCAGCGTAACCCTCCTCTCTCAGCCAGTGTAGAGGCTGTAACCCATCGTAACCCTCCTCTCTCAGCCAGTGTAGAGGCTGTAGCCCAGCGTAACCCTCCTCTCTTCTCTCAGCCAGTGTAGAGGCTGTAGCCCAGTATAATCCTCCTCTCAGCCAGTGTAGAGGCTGTAGCCCAGCGTAATCCTCTCTCAGCCAGTGTAGAGGCTGTAGCCCAGCGTAATCATCCTCTCTCAGCCAGTGTAGAGGCTGTAGCCCAGCGTAACCCTCCTCTCCTCTCTCAGCCAGTGTAGAGGCTGTAGCCCAGCGTAATCCTCCTCTCTTCTCTCAGCCAGTGTAGAGGCTGTGGCCCAGCGTAATCCTCCTCTCTCAGCCAGTGTAGAGGCTGTAGCCCAGCGTAATCCTCCTCTCTCAGCCAGTGTAGAGGCTGTAGCCCAGCGTAATCCTCCTCTCATTCAGTGTAGAGGCTGTAGCCCAGCGTAATCCTCCTCTCAGCCAGTGTAGAGGCTGTAGCCCAGCGTAACCCTCCTCTCTCAGCCAGTGTAGAGGCTGTAGCCCAGCGTAAACCTCCTCTCTCAGCCAGTGTAGAGGCTGTAGCCCAGCGTAACCCTCCTCTTCTCTCTCAGCCAGTGTAGAGGCTGTAGCCCAGCGTAACCCTCCTCTCCTCTCTCAGCCAGTGTAGAGGCTGTAGCCCAGCGTAACCCTCCTCTCCTCTCTCAGCCAGTGTAGAGACTGTAGCCCAGTATAATCCTCCTCTCTCAGCCAGTGTAGAGGCTGTAGCCTAGCGTAATCCTCCTCTCAGCCAGTGTAGAGGCTGTAGCCCAGCGTAATCCTCCTCTCTCAGCCAGTGTAGAGGCTGTAGCCCAGCGTAACCCTCCTCTCTCAGCCAGTGTAGAGGCTGTAGCCCAGCGTAATCCTCCTCTCTTCTCTCAGCCAGTGTAGAGGCTGTAGCCCAGCGTAATCCTCCTCTCTTCTCTCAGCCAGTGTAGAGGCTGTAGCCCAGCGTAACCCTCCTCTCTCAGCCAGTGTAGAGGCTGTAGCCCAGCGTAACCCTCCTCTCTCAGCCAGTGTAGAGGCTGTAGCCCAGCGTAAACCTCCTCTCTCAGCCAGTGTAGAGGCTGTAGCCCAGCGTAAACCTCCTCTCTCAGCCAGTGTAGAGGCTGTAGCCCAGCGTAACCCTCCTCTCTCAGCCAGTGTAGAGGCTGTAGCCCAGTATAATCCTCCTCTCAGCCAGTGTAGAGGTTGTAGCCCAGAGTAATCCTCCTCTCCTCTCTCAGCCAGTGTAGATGCTGTTGCCCAGTATAACCCTCCTCTCTCAGCCAGTGTAGAGGCTGTAGCCCAGTATAATCCTCCTCTCAGCCAGTGTAGAGGCTGTAGCCCAGCGTAATCCTCTCTCAGCCAGTGTAGAGGCTGTAGCCCAGCGTAATCATCCTCTCTCAGCCAGTGTAGAGGCTGTAGCCCAGCGTAACCCTCCTCTCCTCTCTCAGCCAGTGTAGAGGCTGTAGCCCAGCGTAATCCTCCTCTCTTCTCTCAGCCAGTGTAGAGGCTGTGGCCCAGCGTAATCCTCCTCTCTCAGCCAGTGTAGAGGCTGTAGCCCAGCGTAATCCTCCTCTCTCAGCCAGTGTAGAGGCTGTAGCCCAGCGTAATCCTCCTCTCATTCAGTGTAGAGGCTGTAGCCCAGCGTAATCCTCCTCTCAGCCAGTGTAGAGGCTGTAGCCCAGCGTAACCCTCCTCTCTCAGCCAGTGTAGAGGCTGTAGCCCAGCGTAAACCTCCTCTCTCAGCCAGTGTAGAGGCTGTAGCCCAGCGTAACCCTCCTCTCCTCTCTCAGCCAGTGTAGAGGCTGTAGCCCAGCGTAACCCTCCTCTCCTCTCTCAGCCAGTGTAGAGGCTGTAGCCCAGCGTAACCCTCCTCTCCTCTCTCAGCCAGTGTAGAGGCTGTAGCCCAGCGTAACCCTCCTCTCCTCTCTCAGCCAGTGTAGAGACTGTAGCCCAGTATAATCCTCCTCTCTCAGCCAGTGTAGAGGCTGTAGCCTAGCGTAATCCTCCTCTCAGCCAGTGTAGAGGCTGTAGCCCAGCGTAATCCTCCTCTCTCAGCCAGTGTAGAGGCTGTAGCCCAGCGTAACCCTCCTCTCTCAGCCAGTGTAGAGGCTGTAGCCCAGCGTAATCCTCCTCTCTTCTCTCAGCCAGTGTAGAGGCTGTAGCCCAGCGTAATCCTCCTCTCTTCTCTCAGCCATTGTAGAGGCTGTAGCCCAGCGTAACCCTCCTCTCTCAGCCAGTGTAGAGGCTGTAGCCCAGCGTAATCCTCCTCTCTCAGCCAGTATAGAGGCTGTAGCCCTGCGTAATCCTCCTCTCTTCTCTCAGCCAGTGTAGAGGCTGCAGCCCAGCGTAATCCTCCTCTCTCAGCCAGTGTAGAGGCTGTAGCCCAGCGTAAACCTCCTCTCTCAGCCAGTGTAGAGGCTGTAGCCCAGCGTAATCCTCCTCTCTCAGCCAGTGTAGAGGCTGTAGCCCAGTATAATCCTCCTCTCAGCCAGTGTAGAGGCTGTAGCCCAGCGTAATCCTCTCTCAGCCAGTGTAGAGGCTGTAGCCCAGCGTAATCATCCTCTCTCAGCCAGTGTAGAGGCTGTAGCCCAGCGTAACCCTCCTCTCCTCTCTCAGCCAGTGTAGAGGCTGTAGCCCAGCGTAATCCTCCTCTCTTCTCTCAGCCAGTGTAGAGGCTGTGGCCCAGCGTAATCCTCCTCTCTCAGCCAGTGTAGAGGCTGTAGCCCAGCGTAATCCTCCTCTCTCAGCCAGTGTAGAGGCTGTAGCCCAGCGTAATCCTCCTCTCATTCAGTGTAGAGGCTGTAGCCCAGCGTAATCCTCCTCTCAGCCAGTGTAGAGGCTGTAGCCCAGCGTAACCCTCCTCTCTCAGCCAGTGTAGAGGCTGTAGCCCAGCGTAAACCTCCTCTCTCAGCCAGTGTAGAGGCTGTAGCCCAGCGTAACCCTCCTCTCTCTCTCAGCCAGTGTAGAGGCTGTAGCCCAGCGTAACCCTCCTCTCCTCTCTCAGCCAGTGTAGAGGCTGTAGCCCAGCGTAACCCTCCTCTCTCAGCCAGTGTAGAGGCTGTAGCCCAGCGTAACCCTCCTCTCAGCCAGTGTAGAGGCTGTAGCCCAGTATAATCCTCCTCTCAGCCAGTGTAGAGGCTGTAGCCCAGAGTAATCCTCCTCTCCTCTCAGCCAGTGTAGAGGCTGTTGCCCAGTATAACCCTCCTCTCTCAGCCAGTGTAGAGGCTGTAGCCCAGCGTAAACCTCCTCTCTCAGCCAGTGTAGAGGCTGTAGCCCAGCGTAACCCTCCTCTCTCAGCCAGTGTAGAGGCTGTAGCCCAGTATAATCCTCCTCTCAGCCAGTGTAGAGGTTGTAGCCCAGAGTAATCCTCCTCTCCTCTCTCAGCCAGTGTAGATGCTGTTGCCCAGTATAACCCTCCTCTCAGCCAGTGTAGAGGCTGTAGCCCAGTATAATCCTCCTCTCAGCCAGTGTAGAGGCTGTAGCCCAGCGTAATCCTCTCTCAGCCAGTGTAGAGGCTGTAGCCCAGCGTAATCCTCCTCTCTCAGCCAGTGTAGAGGCTGTAGCCCAGCGTAACCCTCCTCTCCTCTCAGCCAGTGTAGAGGCTGTAGCCCAGCGTAATCCTCCTCTCTTCTCTCAGCCAGTGTAGAGGCTGTGGCCCAGCGTAATCCTCCTCTCTCAGCCAGTGTAGAGGCTGTAGCCCAGCGTAATCCTCCTCTCTCAGCCAGTGTAGAGGCTGTAGCCCAGCGTAATCCTCCTCTCATTCAGTGTAGAGGCTGTAGCCCAGCGTAATCCTCCTCTCAGCCAGTGTAGAGGCTGTAGCCCAGCGTAACCCTCCTCTCTCAGCCAGTGTAGAGGCTGTAGCCCAGCGTAAACCTCCTCTCTCAGCCAGTGTAGAGGCTGTAGCCCAGCGTAACCCTCCTCTCCTCTCTCAGCCAGTGTAGAGGCTGTAGCCCAGCGTAACCCTCCTCTCCTCTCTCAGCCAGTGTAGAGGCTGTAGCCCAGCGTAACCCTCCTCTCCTCTCTCAGCCAGTGTAGAGGCTGTAGCCCAGCGTAACCCTCCTCTCCTCTCTCAGCCAGTGTAGAGACTGTAGCCCAGTATAATCCTCCTCTCTCAGCCAGTGTAGAGGCTGTAGCCTAGCGTAATCCTCCTCTCAGCCAGTGTAGAGGCTGTAGCCCAGCGTAATCCTCCTCTCTCAGCCAGTGTAGAGGCTGTAGCCCAGCGTAACCCTCCTCTCTCAGCCAGTGTAGAGGCTGTAGCCCAGCGTAATCCTCCTTCTCTCAGCCAGTGTAGAGGCTGTAGCCCAGCGTAATCCTCCTCTCCTCTCTCAGCCAGTGTAGAGGCTGTAGCCCAGCGTAACCCTCCTCTCTCAGCCAGTGTAGAGGCTGTAGCCCAGCGTAATCCTCCTCTCAGCCAGTGTAGAGGCTGTAGCCCAGCGTAATCCTCCTCTCTTCTCTCAGCCAGTGTAGAGGCTGTAGCCCAGCGTAATCCTCCTCTCAGCCAGTGTAGAGGCTGTAGCCCAGCGTAAACCTCCTCTCTCAGCCAGTGTAGAGGCTGTAGCCCAGCGTAATCCTCCTCTCTCAGCCAGTGTAGAGGCTGTAGCCCAGCATAACCCTCCTCTCAGCCAGTGTAGAGGCTGTAGCCCAGCGTAACCCTCCTCTCAGCCAGTGTAGAGGCTGTAGCCCAGCGTAATCATCCTCTCTCAGCCAGTGTAGAGGCTGTAGCCCAGCGTAACCCTCCTCTCCTCTCTCAGCCAGTGTAGAGGCTGTAGCCCAGCGTAATCCTCCTCTCTTCTCTCAGCCAGTGTAGAGGCTGTGGCCCAGCGTAATCCTCCTCTCTCAGCCAGTGTAGAGGCTGTAGCCCAGCGTAATCCTCCTCTCTCAGCCAGTGTAGAGGCTGTAGCCCAGCGTAATCCTCCTCTCATTCAGTGTAGAGGCTGTAGCCCAGCGTAATCCTCCTCTCAGCCAGTGTAGAGGCTGTAGCCCAGCGTAACCCTCCTCTCTCAGCCAGTGTAGAGGCTGTAGCCCAGCGTAAACCTCCTCTCTCAGCCAGTGTAGAGGCTGTAGCCCAGCGTAACCCTCCTCTCCTCTCTCAGCCAGTGTAGAGGCTGTAGCCCAGCGTAACCCTCCTCTCCTCTCTCAGCCAGTGTAGAGACTGTAGCCCAGTATAATCCTCCTCTCTCAGCCAGTGTAGAGGCTGTAGCCTAGCGTAATCCTCCTCTCAGCCAGTGTAGAGGCTGTAGCCCAGCGTAACCCTCCTCTCTCAGCCAGTGTAGAGGCTGTAGCCCAGCGTAACCCTCCTCTCTCAGCCAGTGTAGAGGCTGTAGCCCAGCGTAATCCTCCTCTCTTCTCTCAGCCAGTGTAGAGGCTGTAGCCCAGCGTAATCCTCCTCTCTTCTCTCAGCCAGTGTAGAGGCTGTAGCCCAGCGTAACCCTCCTCTCTCAGCCAGTGTAGAGGCTGTAGCCCAGCGTAATCCTCCTCTCTCAGCCAGTGTAGAGGCTGCAGCCCAGCGTAATCCTCCTCTCTCAGCCAGTGTAGAGGCTGTAGCCCAGCGTAACCCTCCTCTCTCAGCCAGTGTAGAGGCTGTAGCCCAGCGTAAACCTCCTCTCTCAGCCAGTGTAGAGGCTGTAGCCCAGCGTAATCCTCCTCTCTCAGCCAGTGTAGAGGCTGTAGCCCAGCGTAATCCTCCTCTCCTCTCTCAGCCAGTGTAGATGCTGTAGCCCAGTATAACCCTCCTCTCTCAGCCAGTGTAGAGGCTGTAGCCCAGTATAATCCTCCTCTCAGCCAGTGTAGAGGTTGTAGCCCAGAGTAATCCTCCTCTCCTCTCTCAGCCAGTGTAGAGGCTGTAGCCCAGTATAATCCTCCTCTCAGCCAGTGTAGAGGCTGTAGCCCAGCGTAATCCTCTCTCAGCCAGTGTAGAGGCTGTAGCCCACCGTAATCATCCTCTCTCAGCCAGTGTAGAGGCTGTAGCCCAGCGTAACCCTCCTCTCTCAGCCAGTGTAGAGGCTGTAGCCCAGCGTAACCCTCCTCTCAGCCAGTGTAGAGGCTGTAGCCCAGCGTAATCCTCCTCTCTCAGCCAGTGTAGAGGCTGTAGCCCAGCGTAACCCTCCTCTCCTCTCTCAGCCAGTGTAGAGGCTGTAGCCCAGCGTAATCCTCCTCTCTTCTCTCAGCCAGTGTAGAGGCTGTGGCCCAGCGTAATCCTCCTCTCATTCAGTGTAGAGGCTGTAGCCCAGCGTAATCCTCCTCTCAGCCAGTGTAGAGGCTGTAGCTCAGCGTAATCCTCCTCTCTCAGGCAGTGTAGAGGCTGTAGCCCAGCGTAACCCTCCTCTCAGCCAGTGTAGAGGCTGTATCCCAGTATAATCCTCCTCTCTCAGCCAGTGTAGAGGCTGTAGCCCAGCTTAATCATCCTCTCTCAGCCAGTGTAGAGGCTGTAGCCCAGCGTAACCCTCCTCTCTCAGCCAGTGTAGAGGCTGTAACCCATCGTAACCCTCCTCTCTCAGCCAGTGTAGAGGCTGTAGCCCAGCGTAACCCTCCTCTCTTCTCTCAGCCAGTGTAGAGGCTGTAGCCCAGTATAATCCTCCTCTCAGCCAGTGTAGAGGCTGTAGCCCAGCGTAATCCTCTCTCAGCCAGTGTAGAGGCTGTAGCCCAGCGTAATCATCCTCTCTCAGCCAGTGTAGAGGCTGTAGCCCAGCGTAACCCTCCTCTCCTCTCTCAGCCAGTGTAGAGGCTGTAGCCCAGCGTAATCCTCCTCTCTTCTCTCAGCCAGTGTAGAGGCTGTGGCCCAGCGTAATCCTCCTCTCTCAGCCAGTGTAGAGGCTGTAGCCCAGCGTAATCCTCCTCTCTCAGCCAGTGTAGAGGCTGTAGCCCAGCGTAATCCTCCTCTCATTCAGTGTAGAGGCTGTAGCCCAGCGTAAACCTCCTCTCTCAGCCAGTGTAGAGGCTGTAGCCCAGCGTAACCCTCCTCTTCTCTCTCAGCCAGTGTAGAGGCTGTAGCCCAGCGTAACCCTCCTCTCCTCTCTCAGCCAGTGTAGAGGCTGTAGCCCAGCGTAACCCTCCTCTCCTCTCTCAGCCAGTGTAGAGACTGTAGCCCAGTATAATCCTCCTCTCTCAGCCAGTGTAGAGGCTGTAGCCTAGCGTAATCCTCCTCTCAGCCAGTGTAGAGGCTGTAGCCCAGCGTAATCCTCCTCTCTCAGCCAGTGTAGAGGCTGTAGCCCAGCGTAACCCTCCTCTCTCAGCCAGTGTAGAGGCTGTAGCCCAGCGTAATCCTCCTCTCTTCTCTCAGCCAGTGTAGAGGCTGTAGCCCAGCGTAATCCTCCTCTCTTCTCTCAGCCAGTGTAGAGGCTGTAGCCCAGCGTAACCCTCCTCTCTCAGCCAGTGTAGAGGCTGTAGCCCAGCGTAATCCTCCTCTCTCAGCCAGTATAGAGGCTGTAGCCCTGCGTAATCCTCCTCTCTTCTCTCAGCCAGTGTAGAGGCTGCAGCCCAGCGTAATCCTCCTCTCTCAGCCAGTGTAGAGGCTGTAGCCCAGCGTAACCCTCCTCTCTCAGCCAGTGTAGAGGCTGTAGCCCAGCGTAAACCTCCTCTCTCAGCCAGTGTAGAGGCTGTAGCCCAGCGTAATCCTCCTCTCTCAGCCAGTGTAGAGGCTGTAGCCCAGCATAATCCTCCTCTCCTCTCTCAGCCAGTGTAGATGCTGTAGCCCAGTATAACCCTCCTCTCTCAGCCAGTGTAGAGGCTGTAGCCCAGTATAATCCTCCTCTCAGCCAGTGTAGAGGTTGTAGCCCAGAGTAATCCTCCTCTCCTCTCTCAGCCAGTGTAGATGCTGTTGCCCAGTATAACCCTCCTCTCTCAGCCAGTGTAGAGGCTGTAGCCCAGTATAATCCTCCTCTCAGCCAGTGTAGAGGCTGTAGCCCAGCGTAATCCTCTCTCAGCCAGTGTAGAGGCTGTAGCCCAGCGTAATCATCCTCTCTCAGCCAGTGTAGAGGCTGTAGCCCAGCGTAACCCTCCTCTCTCAGCCAGTGTAGAGGCTGTAGCCCAGCGTAACCCTCCTCTCAGCCAGTGTAGAGGCTGTAGCCCAGCGTAATCCTCCTCTCTCAGCCAGTGTAGAGGCTGTAGCCCAGCGTAACCCTCCTCTCCTCTCTCAGCCAGTGTAGAGGCTGTAGCCCAGCGTAATCCTCCTCTCTTCTCTCAGCCAGTGTAGAGGCTGTGGCCCAGCGTAATCCTCCTCTCATTCAGTGTAGAGGCTGTAGCCCAGCGTAATCCTCCTCTCAGCCAGTGTAGAGGCTGTAGCTCAGCGTAATCCTCCTCTCTCAGGCAGTGTAGAGGCTGTAGCCCAGCGTAACCCTCCTCTCAGCCAGTGTAGAGGCTGTATCCCAGTATAATCCTCCTCTCTCAGCCAGTGTAGAGGCTGTAGCCCAGCTTAATCATCCTCTCTCAGCCAGTGTAGAGGCTGTAGCCCAGCGTAATCCTCCTCTCTCAGCCAGTTTAGAGGCTGTAGCCCAGCGTAACCCTCCTCTCAGCCAGTGTAGAGGCTGTATCCCAGTATAATCCTCCTCTCTCAGCCAGTGTAGAGGCTGTAGCCCAGCTTAATCATCCTCTCTCAGCCAGTGTAGAGGCTGTAGCCCAGCGTAATCCTCCTCTCTCAGCCAGTTTAGAGGCTGTAGCCCAGCGTAATCCTCCTCTCTCAGTCAGTGTAGAGGCTGTAGCCCAGCGTAACCCTCCTCTCATTCAGTGTAGAGGCTGTAGCCCAGCGTAATCCTCCTCTCTCAGCCAGTGTAGAGGCTGTAGCCCAGTATAACCCTCCTCTCTCAGCCAGTGTAGAGGCTGTAGCCCAGCGTAATCCTCCTCTCTCAGCCAGTGTAGAGGCTGTAGCCCAGCGTAATCCTCCTCTCAGCCAGTGTAGAGGCTGTAGCACAGCGTAATCCTCCTCTCTCAGCCAGTGTAGAGGCTGTAGCCCAGTATAATCCTCCTCAGCCAGTGTAGAGGCTGTAGCCCAGCGTAATCCTCCTCTCATTCAGTGTAGAGGCTGTAGCCCAGCGTAATCCTCCTCTCTCAGCCAGTGTAGAGGCTGTAGCCCAGCGTAATCCTCCTCTCTTCTCTCAGCCAGTGTAGAGGCAGTAGCCCAGCGTAACCCTCCTCTCTCAGCCAGTGTAGAGGCTGTAGCCCAGCGTAACCCTCCTCTCAGCCAGTGTAGAGGCTGTAGCCCAGCGTAATCCTCCTCTCTCAGCCAGTATAGAGGCTGTAGCCCTGCGTAATCCTCCTCTCTTCTCTCAGCCAGTGTAGAGGCTGCAGCCCAGCGTAATCCTCCTCTCTCAGCCAGTGTAGAGGCTGTAGCCCAGCGTAACCCTCCTCTCTCAGCCAGTGTAGAGGCTGTAGCCCAGCGTAAACCTCCTCTCTCAGCCAGTGTAGAGGCTGTAGCCCAGCGTAATCCTCCTCTCTCAGCCAGTGTAGAGGCTGTAGCCCAGCGTAATCCTCCTCTCCTCTCTCAGCCAGTGTAGATGCTGTAGCCCAGTATAACCCTCCTCTCTCAGCCAGTGTAGAGGCTGTAGCCCAGTATAATCCTCCTCTCAGCCAGTGTAGAGGCTGTAGCCCAGCGTAATCCTCCTCTCCTCTCTCAGCCAGTGTAGAGGCTGTAGCCCAGTATAATCCTCCTCTCAGCCAGTGTAGAGGCTGTAGCCCAGCGTAATCCTCCTCTCTCAGCCAGTGTAGAGGCTGTAGCCCAGCGTAATCCTCCTCTCTCAGCCAGTGTAGAGGCTGTAGCCCAGCGTAACCCTCCTCTCTCAGCCAGTGTAGAGGCTGTAGCCCAGCGTAACCCTCCTCTCAGCCAGTGTAGAGGCTGTAGCCCAGCGTAATCCTCCTCTCTCAGCCAGTGTAGAGTCTGTAGCCCAGCGTAACCCTCCTCTCCTCTCTCAGCCAGTGTAGAGGCTGTAGCCCAGCGTAATCCTCCTCTCTTCTCTCAGCCAGTGTAGAGGCTGTGGCCCAGCGTAATCCTCCTCTCTCAGCCAGTGTAGAGGCTGTAGCCCAGCGTAATCCTCCTCTCTCAGCCAGTGTAGAGGCTGTAGCCCAGTGTAATCCTCCTCTCATTCAGTGTAGAGGCTGTAGCCCAGCGTAATCCTCCTCTCAGCCAGTGTAGAGGCTGTAGCTCAGCGTAATCCTCCTCTCTCAGGCAGTGTAGAGGCTGTAGCCCAGCGTAACCCTCCTCTCAGCCAGTGTAGAGGCTGTATCCCTGTATAATCCTCCTCTCTCAGCCAGTGTAGAGGCTGTAGCCCAGCGTAATCATCCTCTCTCAGCCAGTGTAGAGGCTGTAGCCCAGCGTAATCATCCTCTCTCAGCCAGTGTAGAGGCTGTAGCCCAGCGTAATCCTCCTCTCTCAGCCAGTGTAGAGGCTGTAGCCCAGCGTAATCCTCCTCTCTCAGCCAGTGTAGAGGCTGTAGCCCAGCGTAATCCTCCTCTCTCAGCCAGTGTAGAGGCTGTAGCACAGCGTAATCCTCCTCTCTCAGCCAGTGTAGAGGCTGTAGCCCAGTATAATCCTCCTCAGCCAGTGTAGAGGCTGTAGCCCAGCGTAATCCTCCTCTCATTCAGTGTAGAGGCTGTAGCCCAGCGTAATCCTCCTCTCTCAGCCAGTGTAGAGGCTGTAGCCCAGCGTAATCCTCCTCTCTTCTCTCAGGCAGTGTAGAGGCTGTAGCCCAGCGTAACCCTCCTCTCAGCCAGTGTAGAGGCTGTATCCCAGTATAATCCTCCTCTCTCAGCCAGTGTAGAGGCTGTAGCCCAGCTTAATCATCCTCTCTCAGCCAGTGTAGAGGCTGTAGCCCAGCGTAATCCTCCTCTCTCAGCCAGTTTAGAGGCTGTAGCCCAGCGTAACCCTCCTCTCAGCCAGTGTAGAGGCTGTATCCCAGTATAATCCTCCTCTCTCAGCCAGTGTAGAGGCTGTAGCCCAGCTTAATCATCCTCTCTCAGCCAGTGTAGAGGCTGTAGCCCAGCGTAATCCTCCTCTCTCAGCCAGTTTAGAGGCTGTAGCCCAGCGTAATCCTCCTCTCTCAGTCAGTGTAGAGGCTGTAGCCCAGCGTAACCCTCCTCTCATTCAGTGTAGAGGCTGTAGCCCAGCGTAATCCTCCTCTCTCAGCCAGTGTAGAGGCTGTAGCCCAGTATAACCCTCCTCTCTCAGCCAGTGTAGAGGCTGTAGCCCAGCGTAATCCTCCTCTCTCAGCCAGTGTAGAGGCTGTAGCCCAGCGTAATCCTCCTCTCAGCCAGTGTAGAGGCTGTAGCACAGCGTAATCCTCCTCTCTCAGCCAGTGTAGAGGCTGTAGCCCAGTATAATCCTCCTCAGCCAGTGTAGAGGCTGTAGCCCAGCGTAATCCTCCTCTCATTCAGTGTAGAGGCTGTAGCCCAGCGTAATCCTCCTCTCTCAGCCAGTGTAGAGGCTGTAGCCCAGCGTAATCCTCCTCTCTTCTCTCAGCCAGTGTAGAGGCAGTAGCCCAGCGTAACCCTCCTCTCTCAGCCAGTGTAGAGGCTGTAGCCCAGCGTAACCCTCCTCTCAGCCAGTGTAGAGGCTGTAGCCCAGCGTAATCCTCCTCTCTCAGCCAGTATAGAGGCTGTAGCCCTGCGTAATCCTCCTCTCTTCTCTCAGCCAGTGTAGAGGCTGCAGCCCAGCGTAATCCTCCTCTCTCAGCCAGTGTAGAGGCTGTAGCCCAGCGTAACCCTCCTCTCTCAGCCAGTGTAGAGGCTGTAGCCCAGCGTAAACCTCCTCTCTCAGCCAGTGTAGAGGCTGTAGCCCAGCGTAATCCTCCTCTCTCAGCCAGTGTAGAGGCTGTAGCCCAGCGTAATCCTCCTCTCCTCTCTCAGCCAGTGTAGATGCTGTAGCCCAGTATAACCCTCCTCTCTCAGCCAGTGTAGAGGCTGTAGCCCAGTATAATCCTCCTCTCAGCCAGTGTAGAGGCTGTAGCCCAGCGTAATCCTCCTCTCCTCTCTCAGCCAGTGTAGAGGCTGTAGCCCAGTATAATCCTCCTCTCAGCCAGTGTAGAGGCTGTAGCCCAGCGTAATCCTCCTCTCTCAGCCAGTGTAGAGGCTGTAGCCCAGCGTAATCCTCCTCTCTCAGCCAGTGTAGAGGCTGTAGCCCAGCGTAACCCTCCTCTCTCAGCCAGTGTAGAGGCTGTAGCCCAGCGTAACCCTCCTCTCAGCCAGTGTAGAGGCTGTAGCCCAGCGTAATCCTCCTCTCTCAGCCAGTGTAGAGTCTGTAGCCCAGCGTAACCCTCCTCTCCTCTCTCAGCCAGTGTAGAGGCTGTAGCCCAGCGTAATCCTCCTCTCTTCTCTCAGCCAGTGTAGAGGCTGTGGCCCAGCGTAATCCTCCTCTCTCAGCCAGTGTAGAGGCTGTAGCCCAGCGTAATCCTCCTCTCTCAGCCAGTGTAGAGGCTGTAGCCCAGTGTAATCCTCCTCTCATTCAGTGTAGAGGCTGTAGCCCAGCGTAATCCTCCTCTCAGCCAGTGTAGAGGCTGTAGCTCAGCGTAATCCTCCTCTCTCAGGCAGTGTAGAGGCTGTAGCCCAGCGTAACCCTCCTCTCAGCCAGTGTAGAGGCTGTATCCCTGTATAATCCTCCTCTCTCAGCCAGTGTAGAGGCTGTAGCCCAGCGTAATCATCCTCTCTCAGCCAGTGTAGAGGCTGTAGCCCAGCGTAATCATCCTCTCTCAGCCAGTGTAGAGGCTGTAGCCCAGCGTAATCCTCCTCTCTCAGCCAGTTTAGAGGCTGTAGCCCAGCGTAATCCTCCTCTCTCAGCCAGTGTAGAGGCTGTAGCCCAGCGTAATCCTCCTCTCTCAGCCAGTGTAGAGGCTGTAGCACAGCGTAATCCTCCTCTCTCAGCCAGTGTAGAGGCTGTAGCCCAGTATAATCCTCCTCAGCCAGTGTAGAGGCTGTAGCCCAGCGTAATCCTCCTCTCATTCAGTGTAGAGGCTGTAGCCCAGCGTAATCCTCCTCTCTCAGCCAGTGTAGAGGCTGTAGCCCAGCGTAATCCTCCTCTCTTCTCTCAGCCAGTGTAGAGGCTGTAGCCCAGCGTAACCCTCCTCTCTCAGCCAGTGTAGAGGCTGTAGCCCAGCGTAACCCTCCTCTCAGCCAGTGTAGAGGCTGTAGCCCAGCGTAATCCTCCTCCCTCAGCCAGTGTAGAGGCTGTAGCCCAGCGTAATCCTCCTCTCTCAGCCAGTGTAGAGGCTTTAGCCCTCCTCTCTCAGCCAGTGTAGAGGCTGTAGCCCTCCTCTCTCAGCCAGTGTAGAGGCTGTAGCTCAGCGTAATCCTCCTCTCAGCCAGTGTAGAGGCTGTAGCTCAGCGTAATCCTCCTCTCAGCCAGTGTAGAGGCTGTAGCCCTCCTCTCTCAGCCAGTGTAGAGGCTGTAGCTCAGCGTAATCCTCCTCTCTCAGCCAGTGTAGAGGCTGTAGCCCAGCGTAACCCTCCTCTCTCAACCAGTGTAGAGGCTGTAGCCCAGCGTAACCCTCCTCTCAGCCAGTGTAGAGGCTGTAGCCCAGCGTAATCCTCCTCTCTCAGCCAGTGTAGAGGCTGTAGCCCAGCGTAATCCTCCTCTCTCAGCCAGTGTAGAGGCTGTAGCCCAGCGTAATCCTCCTCTCTCAGCCAGTGTAGAGGCTGTAGCCCTCCTCTCTCAGCCAGTGTAGAGGCTGTAGCCCTCCTCTCTCAGCCAGTGTAGAGGCTGTAGCTCAGCGTAATCCTCCTCTCAGCCAGTGTAGAGGCTGTAGCTCAGCGTAATCCTCCTCTCTCAGCCAGTGTAGAGGCTGTAGCCCTCCTCTCTCAGCCAGTGTAGAGGCTGTAGCCCAGCGTAACCCTCCTCTCAGCCAGTGTAGAGGCTGTATCCCAGTATAATCCTCCTCTCTCAGCCAGTGTAGAGGCTGTAGCCCAGCGTAATCATCCTCTCAGCCAGTGTAGAGGCTGTAGCCCAGCGTAACCCTCCTCTCTCAGCCAGTGTAGAGGCTGTAGCCCAGCGTAATCCTCCTCTCTCAGCCAGTGTAGAGGCTGTAGCCCAGCGTAATCCTCCTCTCTCAGCCAGTGTAGAGGCTGTAGCCCTCCTCTCTCAGCCAGTGTAGAGGCTGTAGCCCTCCTCTCTCAGCCAGTGTAGAGGCTGTAGCTCAGCGTAATCCTCCTCTCAGCCAGTGTAGAGGCTGTAGCTCAGCGTAATCCTCCTCTCAGCCAGTGTAGAGGCTGTAGCCCTCCTCTCTCAGCCAGTGTAGAGGCTGTAGCTCAGCGTAATCCTCCTCTCTCAGCCAGTGTAGAGGCTGTAGCTCAGCGTAATCCTCCATGTCCGAAGCACTGAAATGTTATAATCCCTCTGTTGTTTTTCCAGTCAACCTGCCAAAGAACCTGCATGTCCTAACAGCAGCCCACATCCCCTCCAAGCCTAGCCGTCGATCCATGCCTGCTCCCTTCCGGCTTCCCACCCCCCTGCCCCCGCTGCCTGTCAGGAAGGGGGTGCGGGGGCGGCGCCCCAAGAGTGAGACCATCGCCCTGCTGAAGGCTGTAGCGGAGGCAGCTCAGAACGGCACGGCTCCAACCTCTAACTCACAGCTGGCTCCCAGGCCTCACAAGAAGAGAGGCCCTAAACCTGGCAGCAAGAGGAAGCCCAAGGTGCTCCAGAACGTAGTGTCATCAGGTGCTGCGGATGCCAAGCTGTCAGGGGGTCAACAGGACTGCTTCAGCTCTGTGGTCTCTACAGGTAAACTTGACGACTGCCCACCTCTCTAGCCAGCGGCAGCCCACCTCTCTAGCCAGCGGCAGCCCACCTCTCTAGCCAGCTGCAGCCCACCTCTCTAACCAGCTGCAGCCCACCTCTCTAACCAGCTGCAGCCCACCTCTCTAACCAGCTGCAGCCCACCTCTCTAACCAGCTGCAGCCCACCTCTCTAACCAGCTGCAGCCCACCTCTCTAACCAGCTGCAGCCCACCTCTAACCAGCTGCAGCCCACCTCTCTAACCAGCTGCAGCCCACCTCTCTAACCAGCTGCAGCCCACCTCTCTAACCAGCTGCAGCCCACCTCTCTAACCAGCGGCAGCCCACCTCTCTAGCCAGCTGCAGCCCACCTCTCTAACCAGCTGCAGCCCACCTCTCTAACCAGCTGCAGCCCACCTCTCTAACCAGCTGCAGCCCACCTCTCTAACCAGCTGCAGCCCACCTCTCTAACCAGCTGCAGCCCACCTCTCTAACCAGCTGCAGCCCACCTCTAACCAGCTGCAGCCCACCTCTCTAACCAGCTGCAGCCCACCTCTCTAACCAGCTGCAGCCCACCTCTCTAACCAGCTGCAGCCCACCTCTCTAACCAGCTGCAGCCCACCTCTCTAACCAGCTGCAGCCCACCTCTCTAGCCAGCGGCAGCCCACCTCTCTAACCAGCGGCAGCCCACCTCTCTAACCAGCTGCAGCCCACCTCTCTAACCAGCTGCAGCCCACCTCTCTAACCAGCTGCAGCCCACCTCTCTAACCTTACATCGCACCAATCACCTCCCTCATAATAATACCAACAAACCACACACCTAGAAACTTACCTCTGTTTCCTGTATTAAATTACTGTTAGCACTAAACAGTGTTCATTTATTGACCAATCAAATAAAAATCAACATATCAGCCAGGAAGGTAATGGTACTTTAGCACGGCTGTGTTTGTGAGCATTACCGCCTGCGTGCCCGGGAGTACCGACCGGCCGCGCCGACCCTGGTCAATGTGGAGGCTATATACAGGGGGTACCTGGTCAATGTGGAGGCTATATACAGGGGGTACCTGGTCAATGTGCAGGCTATATACAGGGGGTACCTGGTCAATGTGCAGGCTATATACAGGGGGTACCTGGTCAATGTGGAGGCTATATACAGGGGGTACCTGGTCAATGTGCAGGCTATATACAGGGGGTACCTGGTCAATGTGCAGGCTATATACAGGGGGTACCTGGTCAATGTGGAGGCTATATACAGGGGGTACCTGGTCAATGTGGAGGCTGTATACAGGGGGTACCTGGTCAATGTGGAGGCTATATACAGGGGGTACCTGGTCAATGTGGAGGCTATATACAGGGGGTACCTGGTCAATGTGGAGGCTATATACAGGGGGTACCTGGTCAATGTGGAGGCTATATACAGGGGGTACCTGGTCAATGTGGAGGCTATATACAGGGGATACCTGGTCAATGTGAAGGCTATATACAGGGGGTACCTGGTCAATGTGGAGGCTGTATACAGGGGGTACCGAGTCAATGTCCCATAGGGCGGCGCACAATTGGCCCAGCATCGTCCGGGTTTGGCCCAGGGTAGACCGTCATTGTAAATAATAATTTGTTCTTAACGGACTTGCCAGGCTCCTGGAGAGCTAACGGCTGGCGAACCATCCTCCTGGAGAGCTAACGGCTGGCGAACCATCCTCCTGGAGAGCTAACGGCTGGCGAACCATCCTCCTGGAGAGCTAACGGCTGGCGAACCATCCTCCTGGAGAGCTAACGGCTGGCGAACCATCCTCCTGGAGAGCTAACGGCTGGCGAACCATCCTCCTGGAGAGCTAACGGCTGGCGAACCATCCTCCTGGAGAGCTAACGGCTGGCGAACCATCCTCCTGGAGAGCTAACGGCTGGCGAACCATCCTCCTGGAAAGCTAACGGCTGGCGAACCATCCTCCTGGAGAGCTAACGGCTGGCGAACCATCCTCCTGGAGAGCTAACGGCTGGCGAACCATCCTCCTGGAAAGCTAACGGCTGGCGAACCATCCTCCTGGAGAGCTAACGGCTGGCGAACCATCCTCCTGGAGAGCTAACGGCTGGCGAACCATCCTCCTGGAGAGCTAACGGCTGGCGAACCACCCTCCTGGAGAGCTAACGGCTGGCGAACCATCCTCCTGGAGAGTTAACGGCTGGCGAACCACCCTCCTGGAGAGCTAACGGCTGGCGAACCATCCTCCTGGAGAGCTAACGGCTGGCGAACCACCCTCCTGGAGAGCTAACGGCTGGCGAACCATCCTCCTGGAGAGCTAACGGCTGGCGAACCATCCTCCTGGAGAGATAACGGCTGGCGAACCATCCTCCTGGAGAGCTAACGGCTGGCGAACCATCCTCCTGGAGAGCTAACGGCTGGCGAACCATCCTCCTGGAGAGCTAACGGCTGGCGAACCATCCTCCTGGAGAGTTAATGGGTGTACATGCTTTTATTCCAGGCCCCCTCTAACAAAATTTGAAATAAGCTGCTCAACCGGACCTTGATAAACTGGCGTTGATGTGTTTGAGCAGGATCAAAAGCCTGCACACCCAGTATTTCACCAGACTGAGGGTTGACCACATGTGTTTTATACTTGACATTATTTCACCTTTATTTAACCTTTCTAGAACCTCAACCCCGGATCCGGGATCACCCCCCACACACTGATTAGCATAGATAGCATAGCTTCAGAAGTAGATAGTAGCATCTAAATATCATTAAATCACAAGTCCAAGACACCAGATGAAAGATACAGATCTTGTGAATAAAGCCACCATTTCAGATTTTTAAAATGTTTTACAGGGAAGACAAAATATGTAAATCTATTAGCTAAACACGTTAGCAAAATACACCACTATTCTAACTCCATCAGTTTCTTACTCCTTCAGGTGCTATCACCAATTCGGCTCAACTAAGATATTGATAGCCAATAACCTATAAAAAAAACCATCAGATGACAGTCTGATAACATATTCATGGTATAGGATAGTTTTTGTTAGAAAAAAGTGCATATTTCAGGTAGAAATCACAGTTTACAATTGCACCGACCATCACAAATCCACTAGAATTACTAGATAGAGCAACGTGTATGACCAATTTACTCATCATAAAACATTTCATAAGAATAGACAAAGCATAGCAATGGAAAGACCCAGATCTTGTGATTCCAGACAATATTTCAGATTTTCTAAGCGTTTTACAGCGAAAACACAATAAATCGATAAGTTAGCATACTACATGTGAAAACGTTACCAGAGCATCGATTCCAGCCAAAGAGCGCTATAACGTAATCACCGCCAAAAGATATTAATTTTTTCACTAACCTTCTCAGAATTCTTCCGATGACACTCCTGTAACATCATTTTACAACATACATATACAGTTTGTTCGAAAAGGTGCATATTTAGCCATACAAAACCGTGGTTACACAATAAAAATACTAGGAAATCAAGCCTCAATATGTCTGACGTCATCTATCAGAGTGATCTAGTTTAATTAAAAGCTAATCATATACTTGACTAAAAAATACAGGGTTGACAGGAATCGAAAGACAAATTAGTTCTTAATGCAACCGCTGATTTACATTTTTAAAATTATCCTTACTTTTCAATACAGGGTTGGCCAAGTGAAGCTACACCAAACAAAATGGCGATGTATGCGTTTAAAATATTTCGACAGAAACACGGTTTATCATATTAAATATTGCTTACTTTGAGCTGATCTTCCATCATATTCTTGGGCAATGTATCCTTTCTATGTTATAAACGTCTTTTGGTCGATAGATGTCCTCTGTCCTTCGAAATGTCCACTAACAACGACCGAGACCGCGAAACGTTCCCAAAGCTAGAAAGTGCACGACAAATAAATTCCTCAGAATCGCACTAAACGGATATAAATTGCTATAAAACGATTAAAATTAACTACATTATGATGTTTTTAACAACTATAACGACTGAAAACATGACCGGAGAAATATAGCTGGTTAGAAAACGATTTGGAACGAGGCAGGTCCGATGGCCTTCACGCTTGAGGCGCACGTTGAGAAAGGGCCGTCTCTGTACATTTTGGTCATTTATAATGGCTGTGAACGTCCCATCGATTTCATTGAAAACGTGATGACGTACAGACACCCAGAGGAAGACGTAGGCAGTGTCGGTTTCTTCATAGCATTCACTGTGGCCTTATAAACAGACCCCAGATCAGAGGTAAAAATTTCTGAAATCTGAACCCTGTCATGAAAAGTGCTGTAAAAATTGTTCTGTACCACTCAGAGACAAAATTTCAACTCCTATAGAAACTATAGACTGTTTTCTATCCAATAATAACAATAATATGCATATTGTACGATCAAGAATTTAGCACGAGGCAGTTTAATTTGGAGACCCAAATATGCTAATGCGGAACAGCACCCCCTATAGTTGCAAGAAGTTAACCAGGTAGGCTAGTTGAGAACAAGTTCTCATTTGCAACTGTGACCTGGCCAAGATAAAGCAAAGCAGTTCGACACATACAACAACACAGAGTTACACATGGAATAAACAAACATACAGTCAATAATACAGTAGAAAAAAGAAAACAAAAAGTCTATATACACTGAGTGCAAATGAGGTGAGATAAGGGAGGTAAGGCAATAAATAGGCCATGGTGGCGAAGTAATTACAATATAGCAATTAAACACTGGAATGGTAGATGTGCAGAAGATGAATGTGCAAGTAGAGATACTGGGGTGCAAAGGAGCAAGATAAATAAATAAATACAGTATGGGGATGAGGTAGTTGGATGGGCTATTTACAGATGGGCTATGTACAGGTGCAGTGATCTGTGAGCTGCTCTGACAGCTGGTGCTTAAAGTTAGTGAGGGAGATATGAGTCTCCAGCTTCAGTGATTTTTGCAGTTCCTTCCAGTCATTGGCAGCAGAGAACTGGAAGGAAAGGCGGCCAAAGGAGGAATTGGCTTTGGGGATGACCAGTGAGCTATACCTGCTGGAGTGCGTTTTACGAGTGGGTGCTGCTGTGGTGACCAGTGAGCTGAGATAAGGCGGGGCTTTACCTAGCAGAGACTTGTACATGACCTGGAGCCAGTGGGTTTGGCGATGAGCATGAAGCGAGGGCCAGCCAACAAGGGCGTACAGGTCGCAGTGGTGGGTACTATATGGGGCTTTGGTGACAAAATGGATGGCACTGTGATAGACTGCATCCAATTTGTTGAGTAGAGTGTTGGAGGCTATTTTGTAAATGACATCGCCGAAGTCGAGGATCGGTAGGATGGTCAGTTTTATGAGGGTATGTTTGGCAGCATGAGTGAAGGATGCTTTGTTGCGAAATAGGAAGCCGATTCTAGATTTAATTTTGGATTGGAGATGCTTAATGTGAGTCCGGAAGGAGAGTTTAAAGTCTAACCAGACACCTAGGTATTTGTAGTTGTCCACATATTCTAAGTCCGAACCGTCCAGAGTAGTGATGCTAGTCGGGCGGGCGGGTGTGGGCGGTGATCGGTTGAAGAGCATGCTTTTAGTTTTACTTGCATGTAAGAGCAGTTGGAGGCCACGGAAGGAGAGTTGTATGGCATTGAAGCTCGTCTGGAGGTTAGTTAACACAGTGTCCAAAGAAACTAGGTTGAATATTTGTTTAATGAAAACTCCTTTCAGCCCAGCGTCCCGCTTGTTTTCTCTTGTGAAGGATTTGATTTGTCTCTTGAGAAAGGCGCGTTGGACTCAAATAAATGTAATTCAAGTAATTGAACCGACTTTGGTCAGTTGTTTAATAACCGGGGGGAAAACCCCCAGAATGTTGATTAATCGCTCAGCACTAGTGGCCAGCCATCTAGTGGCCTAACCCTAACCCTCCAGGAGAGCCTTTTGAACAAGTAAAACATCAGTCCTACTTGTCCGAAGGACTAGTGGGTAAAATAGTCAAGCATTGATGTTTCTCTTTGTGTGTTATATCAGTGTGTACCCCCATTTTAATTGTTTCTCTTTGTGTGTGTTATATCAGTGTGTGTGTATGTGAACAAGCATGGGACCTGTGGGCCTCACCTGGACAGGAAGCAGATGCAGCGTCTTCCGGACCACTTTGGGCCAGGTCCTGTTAACGCGGTGCTGCGACAGGCGGTTCAGACTTGTCTAGACTGTTGTTACCAACCAAAGGTGCTGCTCAGAACTCTACAGGCACACGCTGGGGGAGGAGAGGTTGTCAGTGGTGAGGAGATGGCTACTGACACAGACCTGCACTGACACGCCACAGACCTGCCCTGACACGCCACAGACCTGCCCTGACACGCCACAGACCTGCCCTGACACGCCACAGACCTGCCCTGACACGCCACAGACCTGCCCTGACACGCCACAGACCTGCCCTGACACGCCACAGACCTGCCCTGACACGCCACAGACCTGCCCTGACACGCCACAGACCTGCCCTGACACGCCACAGACCTGCCCTGACACGCCACAGACCTGCCCTGACACGCCACAGACCTGCCCTGACACGCCACAGACCTGCACTGACACGCCACAGACCTGCCCTGACACGCCACAGACCTGCCCTGACAAGCCACCTACCTGCCCTGACACGCCACAGACCTGCCCTGACACGCCACAGACCTGCCCTGACACGCCACAGACCTGCCCTGCCACGCCACAGACCTGCCCTGACACGCCACAGACCTGCCCTGACACGCCACAGACCTGCCCTGACACGCCACAGACCTGCCCTGACACGCCACAGACCTGCCCTGACACGCCACAGACCTGCCCTGACACGCCACAGACCTGCCCTGACACGCCACAGACCTGCCCTGACACGCCACAGACCTGACCTGACACGCCACAGACCTGTCATATCACCAGTCAGCCAGTCAACTGACAATGACCATGTGTTGACCTCTGTGTTTGACCACATGTTGACCTCTGCCCCCTGCCCCTAGTGAGGATGGATGGTGGAGTTCGTCTGGTGAAGCTGCCCTCAGCCTCCAGCGCCTCCTTCGTGCTCCGCTTCCTGGAGACGCTGTGTCGCACGCTGCAGAGTCATTTCCTCTTCAGCTCCCAGCCCTTCAGCCACATATACACCTACAGTAAATATGGTAACTACACCTACAGCACCACCAAGTCAGGTGACTACAGTACCACCAAGTCAGGTGACTACAGTACCACCAAGTCAGGTGACTACAGCACCACCAAGTCAGGTAACTACAGCACCACCAAGTCAGGTAACTACAGCACCACCAAGTCAGGTAACTACAGCACCACCAAGTCAGGTGACTACAGCACCACCAAGTCAGGTAACTACAGCACCACCAAGTCAGGTAACTACACCTACAGCACCACCAAGTCAGGTGACTACAGCACCACCAAGTCAGGTAACTACAGCACCACCAAGTCAGGTAACTATGGTAACACTGTAACTAAACCTAGACAGGTGACAAAGTGCCTATTAGAATTTAGCTTTAACATCTCTTCCCTGTGTGTCTGTACTAGCGGTGTGTCTGTACTAGCAGTGTGTCTGTACTAGCGGTGTGTCTGTACTAGCGGTGTGTCTGTACTAGCAGTGGGTCTGTACTAGCAGTGTGTCTGTACTAGCGGTGGGTCTGTACTAGCAGTGTGTCTGTACTAGCAGTGTGTCTGTACTAACAGTGGGTCTGTACTAGCAGTGTGTCTGTACTAACAGTGGGTCTGTACTAGCAGTGTGTCTGTACTAGCGGTGGGTCTGTACTAGCGGTGGGTCTGTACTAGCGGTGGGTCTGTACTAACAGTGGGTCTGTACTAGCGGTGTGTCTGTACTAACAGTGGGTCTGTACTAGCAGTGTGTCTGTACTAACAGTGTGTCTGTACTAGCAGTGTGTCTGTACTAACAGTGTGTCTGTACTAGCAGTGTGTCTGTACTAACAGTGGGTCTGTACTAGCGGTGGGTCTGTACTAGCGGTGTGTCTGTACTAGCGGTGTGTCTGTAGCTGGAACAACATCTCTTCCCTGTGTGTCTGTTCCAGTGAAGGAGGAGGCGTTGGAGGCCCCATCACTGAGCCAGGGGATTAAACGTCTATCTAGAGACTCATCCCCCTACGCAGCCCCCCATTCCCCTAAACTACTGCGCACAGAGGCACACCTTTCAGAAGGTAACATCAACCAATCAGCACCACCATCTACTGGCTCACATTACACACATCCAATACATCAACACAAATCATATATAGAGGTTGGAGAAACAAGCAAAGACCTTTTGATGATCAGTGACCTATTCTAAAATGGATTAAATTGTTTTTTCCTCATCAATGTACACACAATACCACATAATGACAAAGCGAAAACATTTTTTTTAAATTAAAAATACAAAACAGAAATACCTTATTTACATAAGTATTCAGACCCTGTCTATATAAGGTCCCACAGTTGACTGCATGTCAGAGCAAAAACCAAGTCATGAGGTCGAAGGAATTGTCCGTAGAGCTCCGAGACAGGATTGTGTCGAGGCACAGATCTGGGGAAGGGTACCAAAACATTTCTGCAGCATTGAAGATCCAAAAGAACACGGTGGCATCCATCATTCTTAAATGGAAGAAGTTTGAAATCACTAAGAATCTTCCTAGAGCTGGTCGCTCGGCCAAACTGAGCAATCAGGGGAGAAGGGCCTTGGTCAGGGAGGTGACCAAGAACCCGATGGTCACTCTGACAGAGCTCCAGAGTTCCTCTGTGGAGATGGGAGAACTTTCCAAAAGGACAACCATCTCTGCAGAGCTTCATCAATCAGGCCTTTATGGTAGAGTGGCCAGAGGGAAGCCACTCCTCAGTAAAAGGCACACATCAGCCCGCTTTGAGTTTGCCAAAAGGCACCTAATTGACACCTAATGGATGAAACCAAGATTACACTCTTTGGCCTGATTACCAAGTCTCACATCTGGAGGAAACTTGGCACAATCCCTACGGTGAAGCATGGGGATGTTTTTCAGCGGCAGGGACTGGGAGGCTAGTCTGGTTCGAGGCAAAGATGAACTGCTCAAAGTACAGAGAGATCCTTGATGAGAACCTGCTCCAGAGCGCCCGGGACCTCAGACTGGGGCGAAGATTCACCTTCCAATAGGCCAACGACCCTAAGCACACAGCCAATACAACGCAGGAGTGGCTTCGGGACAAGTGTCCTTAATGTCTCTGAATGTCCTTAAGTGGCCCAGCCAGAGTCCGGACTAGAACCAGATCGAAAATCTCTGGAGAGACCTGAAAATAGCTGTGCAGCGATGCTCCCCATCCAACCTGACAGAGCTTGAGAGAATCTGCAGAGAAAAATGTGAGAAACTCCCCAAATACATGTGTGCATCATACACAACAAGACTTGATATTATAATAATATATATATTTTATTATGTTTGCAAAAAAAATCTGCCTGTTTTTGCTTTGTCATTATGGGGAATTGTGTGTGGATTGCTGAGGGAATAAAACAATAATTTTAGAATAAGGCTGTTGCGTAGCAAAATGTGCATAAAGTCAAGGGGATGTACTGTATCTTGGGATTGGGCAGATAGAGGTTAGAGTAAGGGTCTTATAAGGCAGAGGACCATCTCTCCAACAGATACTCTGCCCCGTGAGGAGAACAGCCTTCTGAAGGAGCAGTGCTTCATGGACTCTAACTCCATGACGCCACGCCCTAAGACGCTGCGCAGCACTTCTGACTACCACACCCACTCCCAGGCCAGCAGCCCCTATTACCCACGCCATGGCCCCGGACGCGCCCACAGCACACCACTGCACCGCCTTGCCTCCAACCCTGCGGACCTCCCCTGTACACACACCAACAGAGGAGTGGAAGGTAGGCCCTGTCAGAGCCTCTCTGTCCTCATGGTGTGTTGCTGTATCCAATACCCTACTATGCTCTCCATGTCAGTCTGGTTGCTGCTATGGGGTTGGCTTTTGTTTGAAGACACAAATCCCTGGAATATTTGATCATTGCAATCTCTTTGAAGTAGCGTAGTGGCAACAGTAGATCATACCATCTTAATGTTCAAATTTCGAGCCCTGGATTTAAACATCTCCGACATTAAATGGCTCAGAAACTATCTTATGGGCCATAATCAAATGGCGTATGTGAACGGGTCACTGTCTAAACCCAAAACTAATATCTGCAGATTACCACAAGACACATTTTCCCCTGCTGTTTATCTCTGAAGCTACTATGAGCTGTAGACTAGTTCACCGTGTCTTACTGCTCTGTTCTCCAGCCGCCAGCTCCACCACGGGCCCCGAGCCCACGGGCCCCGACAGACAGACCCCCAGGGGGGCGGGGTTGGGCAGGAACCCCTCTACCTGGTCCATCGATGAGGTCATGCAGTTTGTGAGCGACGCCGACCCCTCAGCCCTGGCCCCGCACGCTGAGCTGTTCAGGAAACACGTGAGTGACTTCTGACCATAGAGTTGTAGCCACTAGAGTAGAGGAAAAACTGCTGTTATTACTGACCGTGGTGTTATAACCACTAGAGTACAGGGAAAACTGCTGTTATTACTGACCGTGGTGTTATAACCACTAGAGTACAGGGAAAACTGCTGTTATTACTGACCGTGGTGTTATAACCACTAGAGTAGAGGGAAAACTGCTGTTATTACTGACCGTGGTGTTATAACCACTAGAGTAGAGGGAAAACTGCTGTTATTACTGACCGTGGTGTTATAACCACTAGAGTAGAGGGAAAACTGCTGTTATTACTGACCGTGGTGTTATAACCACTAGAGTACAGGGAAAACTGCTGTTATTACTGACCGTGGTGTTATAACCACTAGAGTACAGGGAAAACTGCTGTTATTACTGACCGTGGTGTTATAACCACTAGAGTACAGGGAAAACTGCTGTTATTACTGACCGTGGTGTTATAACCACTAGAGTAGAGGGAAAACTGCTGTTATTACTGACCGTGGTGTTATAACCACTAGAGTAGAGGGAAAACTGCTGTTATTACTGACCGTGGTGTTATAACCACTAGAGTAGAGGGAAAACTGCTGTTATTACTGACCGTGGTGTTATAACCACTAGAGTAGAGGGAAAACTGCTGTTATTACTGACCGTGGTGTTATAACCACTAGAGTACAGGGAAAAATGCTGTTATTACTGACCGTGGTGTTATAACCACTAGAGTACAGGGAAAACTGCTGTTATTACTGACCGTGGTGTTATAACCACTAGAGTACAGGGAAAACTGCTGTTATTACTGACCGTGGTGTTATAACCACTAGAGTACAGGGAAAACTGCTGTTATTACTGACCGTGGTGTTATAACCACTAGAGTACAGGGAAAACTGCTGTTATTACTGACCGTGGTGTTATAACCACTAGAGTACAGGGAAAACTGCTGTTATTACTGACCGTGGTGTTATAACCACTAGAGTAGAGGGAAAACTGCTGTTATTACTGACCGTGGTGTTATAACCACTAGAGTACAGGGAAAACTGCTGTTATTACTGACCGTGGTGTTATAACCACTAGAGTACAGGGAAAACTGCTGTTATTACTGACCGTGGTGTTATAACCACTAGAGTACAGGGAAAACTGCTGTTATTACTGACCGTGGTGTTATGACCACTAGAGTAGAGGGAAAACTGCTGTTATTACTGACCGTGGTGTTATAACCACTAGAGTAGAGGGAAAACTGCTGTTATTACTGACCGTGGTGTTATAACCACTAGAGTAGAGGGAAAACTGCTGTTATTACTGACCGTGGTGTTATAACCACTAGAGTAGAGGGAAAACTGCTGTTATTACTGACCGTGGTGTTATAACCACTAGAGTACAGGGAAAACTGCTGTTATTACTGACCGTGGTGTTATAACCACTAGAGTACAGGGAAAACTGCTGTTATTACTGACCGTGGTGTTATAACCACTAGAGTACAGGGAAAACTGCTGTTATTACTGACCGTGGTGTTATAACCACTAGAGTAGAGGGAAAACTGCTGTTATTACTGACCGTGGTGTTATAACCACTAGAGTAGAGGGAAAACTGCTGTTATTACTGACCGTGGTGTTATAACCACTAGAGTACAGGGAAAACTGCTGTTATTACTGACCGTGGTGTTATAACCACTAGAGTACAGGGAAAACTGCTGTTATTACTGACCGTGGTGTTATAACCACTAGAGTACAGGGAAAACTGCTGTTATTACTGACCGTGGTGTTATAACCACTAGAGTACAGGGAAAACTGCTGTTATTACTGACCGTGGTGTTATAACCACTAGAGTACAGGGAAAACTGCTGTTATTACTGACCGTGGTGTTATAACCACTAGAGTAGAGGGAAAACTGCTGTTATTACTGACCGTGGTGTTATAACCACTAGAGTACAGGGAAAACTGCTGTTATTACTGACCGTGGTGTTATAACCACTAGAGTACAGGGAAAACTGCTGTTATTACTGACCGTGGTGTTATAACCACTAGAGTACAGGGAAAACTGCTGTTATTACTGACCGTGGTGTTATAACCACTAGAGTACAGGGAAAACTGCTGTTATTACTGACCGTGGTGTTATAACCACTAGAGTAGAGGGAAAACTGCTGTTATTACTGACCGTGGTGTTATAACCACTAGAGTAGAGGGAAAACTGCTGTTATTACTGACCGTGGTGTTATAACCACTAGAGTACAGGGAAAACTGCTGTTATTACTGACCGTGGTGTTATAACCACTAGAGTACAGGGAAAACTGCTGTTATTACTGACCGTGGTGTTATAACCACTAGAGTACAGGGAAAACTGCTGTTATTACTGACCGTGGTGTTATAACCACTAGAGTACAGGGAAAACTGCTGTTATTACTGACCGTGGTGTTATAACCACTAGAGTAGAGGGAAAACTGCTGTTATTACTGACCGTGGTGTTATAACCACTAGAGTAGAGGGAAAACTGCTGTTATTACTGACCGTGGTGTTATAACCACTAGAGTAGAGGGAAAACTGCTGTTATTACTGACCGTGGTGTTATAACCACTAGAGTACAGGGAAAACTGCTGTTATTACTGACCGTGGTGTTATAACCACTAGAGTACAGGGAAAACTGCTGTTATTACTGACCGTGGTGTTATAACCACTAGAGTAGAGGGAAAACTGCTGTTATTACTGACCGTGGTGTTATAACCACTAGAGTAGAGGGAAAACTGCTGTTATTACTGACCGTGGTGTTATAACCACTAGAGTAGAGGGAAAACTGCTGTTATTACTGACCGTGGTGTTATAACCACTAGAGTAGAGGGAAAACTGCTGTTATTACTGACCGTGGTGTTATAACCACTAGAGTACAGGGAAAACTGCTGTTATTACTGACCGTGGTGTTATAACCACTAGAGTACAGGGAAAACTGCTGTTATTACTGACCGTGGTGTTATAACCACTAGAGTAGAGGGAAAACTGCTGTTATTACTGACCGTGGTGTTATAACCACTAGAGTAGAGGGAAAACTGCTGTTATTACTGACCGTGGTGTTATAACCACTAGAGTAGAGGGAAAACTGCTGTTATTACTGACCGTGGTGTTATAACCACTAGAGTAGAGGGAAAACTGCTGTTATTACTGACCGTGGTGTTATAACCACTAGAGTAGAGGGAAAACTGCTGTTATTACTGACCGTGGTGTTATAACCACTAGAGTAGAGGGAAAACTGCTGTTATTACTGACCGTGGTGTTATAACCACTAGAGTAGAGGGAAAACTGCTGTTATTACTGACCATGGTGTTATAACCACTAGAGTAGAGGGAAAACTGCTGTTATTACTGACCAT
This sequence comes from Salvelinus alpinus, assembly GCF_045679555.1. Taxonomy (NCBI): domain Eukaryota; kingdom Metazoa; phylum Chordata; class Actinopteri; order Salmoniformes; family Salmonidae; genus Salvelinus; species Salvelinus alpinus. The sequence goes on from NC_092101.1 coordinate 56,593,106, forward strand.
GGTGTTATAACCACTAGAGTAGAGGGAAAACTGCTGTTATTACTGACCATGGTGTTATAACCACTAGAGTAGTGGGAAAACTGCTGTTATTACTGACCATGGTGTTATAACCACTAGAGTAGAGGGAAAACTGCTGTTATTACTGACCGTGGTGTTATAACAACTAGAGTAGAGGGAAAACTGCTGTTATTACTGACCATGGTGTTATAACCACTAGAGTAGAGGGAAAACTGCTGTTATTACTGACCGTGGTGTTATAACCACTAGAGTAGAGGGAAAACTGCTGTTATTACTGACCGTGGTGTTATAACAACTAGAGTAGAGGGAAAACTGCTGTTATTACTGACCGTGGTGTTATAACCACTAGAGTAGAGGGAAAACTGCTGTTATTACTGACCGTGGTGTTATAACCACTAGAGTAGAGGGAAAACTGCTGTTATTACTGACCGTGGTGTTATAACCACTAGAGTAGAGGGAAAACTGCTGTTATTACTGACCGTGGTGTTATAACCACTAGAGTACAGGGAAAACTGCTGTTATTACTGACCGTGGTGTTATAACCACTAGAGTACAGGGAAAACTGCTGTTATTACTGACCGTGGTGTTATAACCACTAGAGTACAGGGAAAACTGCTGTTATTACTGACCGTGGTGTTATAACCACTAGAGTACAGGGAAAACTGCTGTTATTACTGACCGTGGTGTTATAACCACTAGAGTAGAGGGAAAACTGCTGTTATTACTGACCGTGGTGTTATAACCACTAGAGTAGAGGGAAAACTGCTGTTATTACTGACCGTGGTGTTATAACCACTAGAGTAGAGGGAAAACTGCTGTTATTACTGACCGTGGTGTTATAACCACTAGAGTAGAGGGAAAACTGCTGTTATTACTGACCGTGGTGTTATAACCACTAGAGTACAGGGAAAACTGCTGTTATTACTGACCGTGGTGTTATAACCACTAGAGTAGAGGGAAAACTGCTGTTATTACTGACCGTGGTGTTATAACCACTAGAGTACAGGGAAAACTGCTGTTATTACTGACCGTGGTGTTATAACCACTAGAGTACAGGGAAAACTGCTGTTATTACTGACCGTGGTGTTATAACCACTAGAGTACAGGGAAAACTGCTGTTATTACTGACCGTGGTGTTATAACCACTAGAGTACAGGGAAAACTGCTGTTATTACTGACCGTGGTGTTATAACCACTAGAGTACAGGGAAAACTGCTGTTATTACTGACCGTGGTGTTATAACCACTAGAGTACAGGGAAAACTGCTGTTATTACTGACCGTGGTGTTATAACCACTAGAGTACAGGGAAAACTGCTGTTATTACTGACCGTGGTGTTATAACCACTAGAGTACAGGGAAAACTGCTGTTATTACTGACCGTGGTGTTATAACCACTAGAGTACAGGGAAAACTGCTGTTATTACTGACCGTGGTGTTATAACCACTAGAGTAGAGGGAAAACTGCTGTTATTACTGACCGTGGTGTTATAACCACTAGAGTAGAGGGAAAACTGCTGTTATTACTGACCGTGGTGTTATAACCACTAGAGTACAGGGAAAACTGCTGTTATTACTGACCGTGGTGTTATAACCACTAGAGTACAGGGAAAACTGCTGTTATTACTGACCGTGGTGTTATAACCACTAGAGTACAGGGAAAACTGCTGTTATTACTGACCGTGGTGTTATAACCACTAGAGTAGAGGGAAAACTGCTGTTATTACTGACCGTGGTGTTATAACCACTAGAGTACAGGGAAAACTGCTGTTATTACTGACCGTGGTGTTATAACCACTAGAGTAGAGGGAAAACTGCTGTTATTACTGACCGTGGTGTTATAACCACTAGAGTAGAGGGAAAACTGCTGTTATTACTGACCGTGGTGTTATAACCACTAGAGTACAGGGAAAACTGCTGTTATTACTGACCGTGGTGTTATAACCACTAGAGTACAGGGAAAACTGCTGTTATTACTGACCGTGGTGTTATAACCACTAGAGTACAGGGAAAACTGCTGTTATTACTGACCGTGGTGTTATAACCACTAGAGTAGAGGGAAAACTGCTGTTATTACTGACCGTGGTGTTATAACCACTAGAGTAGAGGGAAAACTGCTGTTATTACTGACCGTGGTGTTATAACCACTAGAGTAGAGGGAAAACTGCTGTTATTACTGACCGTGGTGTTATAACCACTAGAGTAGAGGGAAAACTGCTGTTATTACTGACCGTGGTGTTATAACCACTAGAGTACAGGGAAAACTGCTGTTATTACTGACCGTGGTGTTATAACCACTAGAGTACAGGGAAAACTGCTGTTATTACTGACCGTGGTGTTATAACCACTAGAGCAGAGGGAAAACTGCTGTTATTACTGACCGTGGTGTTATAACCACTAGAGTAGAGGGAAAACTGCTGTTATTACTGACCGTGGTGTTATAACCACTAGAGTAGAGGGAAAACTGCTGTTATTACTGACCGTGGTGTTATAACCACTAGAGTAGAGGGAAAACTGCTGTTATTACTGACCGTGGTGTTATAACCACTAGAGTACAGGGAAAACTGCTGTTATTACTGACCGTGGTGTTATAACCACTAGAGTACAGGGAAAACTGCTGTTATTACTGACCGTGGTGTTATAACCACTAGAGTAGAGGGAAAACTGCTGTTATTACTGACCGTGGTGTTATAACCACTAGAGTAGAGGGAAAACTGCTGTTATTACTGACCGTGGTGTTATAACCACTAGAGTAGAGGGAAAACTGCTGTTATTACTGACCGTGGTGTTATAACCACTAGAGTAGAGGGAAAACTGCTGTTATTACTGACCGTGGTGTTATAACCACTAGAGTAGAGGGAAAACTGCTGTTATTACTGACCGTGGTGTTATAACCACTAGAGTAGAGGGAAAACTGCTGTTATTACTGACCGTGGTGTTATAACCACTAGAGTAGAGGGAAAACTGCTGTTATTACTGACCGTGGTGTTATAACCACTAGAGTAGAGGGAAAACTGCTGTTATTACTGACCATGGTGTTATAACCACTAGAGTAGTGGGAAAACTGCTGTTATTACTGACCATGGTGTTATAACCACTAGAGTAGAGGGAAAACTGCTGTTATTACTGACCGTGGTGTTATAACAACTAGAGTAGAGGGAAAACTGCTGTTATTACTGACCATGGTGTTATAACCACTAGAGTAGAGGGAAAACTGCTGTTATTACTGACCGTGGTGTTATAACCACTAGAGTAGAGGGAAAACTGCTGTTATTACTGACCGTGGTGTTATAACAACTAGAGTAGAGGGAAAACTGCTGTTATTACTGGCCGTGGTGTTATAACCACTAGAGTAGAGGGAAAACTGCTGTTATTACTGACCGTGGTGTTATAACCACTAGAGTAGAGGGAAAACTGCTGTTATTACTGACCGTGGTGTTATAACCACTAGAGTAGAGGGAAAACTGCTGTTATTACTGACCGTGGTGTTATAACCACTAGAGTAGAGGGAAAACTGCTGTTATTACTGACCATGGTGTTATAACCACTAGAGTAGAGGGAAAACTGCTGTTATTACTGACCATGGTGTTATAACCACTAGAGTAGAGGGAAAACTGCTGTTATTACTGGCCTTAGAGTTATAACCACTAGAAAATTACTGTTATTACTGACCATAGAGTTATAACCACTAGAGGGAAAACTGCTGTTATTACTGACCATAGAGTTATAACCACTAGAACAGTGGGAAAACGACTGTTTTAAATGGTTTTATACCCGTGTGCATGGTTTCTTCTGAATGATGCTAATCCTGGTTTATTTCTCTCTCTCTCTCTCTGCCTGTCTCTCTCTCCTGTCTTTCTGCCTGCGTGTCTGTCCATCCTCAGGAGATTGACGGCAAGGCCCTGATGCTGCTGAGGAGTGACATGGTGATGAAGTACATGGGTCTGAAACTGGGGCCCGCCTTGAAGCTGTGTCACCACATAGAGCGCCTGAAACAGGGCAAATTGTAGAGCTGAAACAGAATGGAACAGGACAAACTGTAGAGGTGAAACTGGAGAGCTGAAACACAGAATGGAACAGGGCAAACTGGAGGGCTGAAACACAGAATGGAACAGGGCAAACTGGAGAGCTGAAACACAGAATGGAACAGGACAAACTGTAGAGGTGAAACTGGAGAGCTGAAACACAGAATGGAACAGGACAAACTGTAGAGGTGAAACTGGAGAGCTGAAACACAGAATGGAACAGGGCAAACTGGAGAGCTGAAACACAGAATGGAACAGGGCAAACTGGAGAGCTGAAACACAGAATGGAACAGGGCAAACTGGAGAGCTGAAACACAGAATGGAACAGGGCAAACTGGAGAGCTGAAACACAGAATGGAACAGGGCAAACTGGAGAGCTGAAACACAGAATGGAACAGGGCAAACTGGAGAGGTGAAACACAGAATGGAACAGGACAAACTGGAGAGGTGAAACACATATACTGAAACAGGGAAAACTTTAGAGATGAAACTGGAGAGCTGAAACACAGACAAACAGGGCTAACTGTAGGGCTGAAACTGTAGAACTGTAACAGACTGAAACAGGGCAAATGGTAGAGCTGAACAGGAGAAACTGTAGAGCTGAAACACAGACAAAAACAGGGGAAACGATAGAGATGAAACAGACTGAACCAGGGGAAACTGTCAAGCTGAACCAGGGGAAACTGTCGAGGAGAAACGGGGGAAACTGTCGAGCTGAAACGGGGGAAACTGTCGAGCTGAAACGGGGGAAACTGTAGAGCTGAAACGGGGGAAACTGTAGAGCTGAAACAGACTGAAACAGGGGAAACTGTCAAGCTGAAACAGGGGAAACTGTAGAGCTGAAACTGTAGAGCTGAAACAGGGGAAACTGTAGAGCTGAAACAGGGGAAACTGTAGAGCTGAAAGACACAGGTTGAAACAGGGAAAACTGTAGCAGGTTCCAGATTAGACCAGCCTCACAGACCCCAGGTGAAACACAGCTCACCCTACCACAGAATGTCCCACAGCGTCCCTTACAGGTGACCCAATATTCAACCTCTAACAGTCTCTTTAGGGGCACACAGCCCCCTCCAACTCTAGCCTCCAGCCTGCCCTAAGCCCTCTTTATCTCTGAGCTCTCTCACTCCGGTTATGTTATCTGTGGTAACATGGAAACACACGGTGTGGATCAGTGAAAACATGCGTTGTGCATCGCTGACACTACATTACCTCATCTCCTCCCCAGCCAATCAGAGCTGGGCAAGCCAAACAGAGAAGGCTGTGATTGGTTGGATCCCAAAGCAACAGACTCTCTCCATGGTGTTTACATTGAATAGCACAGACTGACTAACCTACACTAGGACATGCTAAGACTTTTTACTGAGTAATGTTTGATCCTGCTTCTGGATCCCAAAGATGTACAATGTTTTCTTCTATGACGTTATGTTTTTATTATTAATATCCTGTTAATAAGGAGGATGTGTATATAAATGTAACAGTGCTGATATTAGAAGCTAAACCTGTTTACAGCTGCAGAATGTTGTCTATTTCAATTCCTGTTAGTTCAATAATGTGTCCATGATGCTGGATGATCTGCAGTTTAAGGTAGACCCTGTTGCCATGACGGTCACTAGCCTCTCATGGTAAAGGGTGAAATGTGTTACTGGTGTGAGCAGGTGACTTTCCCCAATGTAAGATGGCCATTGTCTTAAACAGCTAGACGTTATATCTAATGCCTGTCAGACTGACAGACCGTCAACCTCCGACCAGTGGAGATATTCAGACAGGTCTTTTGAAACTCTAATTCCCTGTGAGTGTGCCTTGCTGGAATCCCTGTGACTGTGATGTTTGATGTGGGGATTAATGAAGGTCATGCTGTTAAAGAGATCGCCCCTACTGGTGGTGTCAAGCACAGAGGCTTTGTCCAGTTTTCATCAATACAGAACTGTCTAGAAAGATTTATTTACATTTATTTCCAGAAGTTATTTCAGATGACAGCTCAGTGATTCCAGAAGTTATTTCAGATGACAGCTCGTTCTAGTTTCAAGAGTAAAGGGGACATCATATTAAAGGGCTTTCTATCTAGGTTTCAGTTTGATATTAAAGGTGCTACACACAGGATAAAAATAAATAAATAGTGTTGTAATTTCAGAATGTCCATAATATATCTGCAGAAATAGTGGAATGATGGTGTGTTTCACAGTATTGCTTACCGGCCAGTGTTGGGCTTGACTGTGATATTAGCCTCAAAATGTAAAAGTTTTGACTTTGTGACTGTGTTATCTACTGGGAATCGCCCTGCAATTTAAATTGTACAATGATTCCCTACACTATTCAGTGCTTGTTTTCTCACATAAACTGAAATTGAGCAAACTTTAGCAACCAGGGAATTACAAAAAAATAATTTAGACTAAATAACACAGTCTGAATTTACAATGCAAAAATTCTACAAAAAATCCTGTGTGTAGCGTCTTTTAATATTAGTACCAGTCCGAGTCGGAGATATCCTCACCTGTTATTGGTCCCTTCAGGACTTCATGTTGTCAGTTGGACCATTTGTTAAAACAGATTTATGGGTTTAACCATAAGTATCAGACACAAGAATGTACATTTTTGTAGAAAATACATATTTTAATGAGATTATATATAAGTAGAAATGTGAAGATTATGGGTGAGGGAGGGACAATATATTTCATACTGCCTTTTTAATGCTTTATATATCTTTTAGTTGAAACGCCCTCAACATAATACAACAGAACCTGCCTTGCTTTAATTTGAGATCTCTCAGGGGGTCTTAGTTAATAGAAACTTTTGTAGCATTCTGTTCTGGGTATTCTATACCATTCTTCTGTGGTTGGTGAGTTGAAGTTAAGGACTCGTTGTGCCATAAAGCAACACAAGAACATAGTGTTCTTGTTAAAGTCTTTTAAAGCAGCTCAATTTACTTGAAAAAGATGCTGTAAGTCATGCTTGTTTAAAAAGTCACACCTGAAATAAAAGTGTATTTTCTGTTTAATAGATCTCCCAAATGGAAAGCAGCTTGTGTCCTCTTGTTATGGTGTATGGTCCGGAGCCATAGTCTCCAACAGGTACACCGTGAGCTACAAGTAGCTACCAGCCCACCTGTGAGCTCGCCATGTAATTCTGAAAGATCATGCACTTTTTAAATATGTTCCATCACAAACTGTCATAAACAAAAATCTCCCGGCTACTAACCAATCAAAGCCACATTGATATTATCCCAGCCCTTGTTAGCCACTATTGGCTTGAAAAGCCAAACCTAACACAATAGCAATCTGCCAAATAATTTGCAGCAATATTGCCTCTGTCTGTTTGGTGAGCGCATTTGTCGATCACTCAATATGTAGCCTATTAGAGATGCTAGTAATTGTAATGGTCTTGTGGGTAGACAGACTTTGCCCAAAAACCTTCTTAATTAAATGTTAACTGCGAGGTAGGCTTACCTGACAAAGATATCATGATTATTTGGTTCAATTGGGTGGTCATTGTTTTGCAAACTGCCATAACATATGCAGCAGCAGTAGGCCTAACAGAAACATGTCTAGACAAACACATTTCTCTATAAATTTCGCAATTAAAGGGGAATTACACAAAAACGATTGATTTGTTTGTTTTTTCCAGACATCAAAATGTGTCTTCTGATATGATTTTAAGCATTGACATGCTCTCAAAAGATCAATGTTGGTTGTTCCTCTATGAATAACTGTAATATTGAAATAAACTGTGAAACAGAAACAAAAATCCGGAAAAATAACATCTAACAGAATTCTGGAAAATACCAAATATAATATGCCAAATAGTAACCACCTGCCAAAAAAGTGTCCCCCTGCGTCACAATTGGATTCGATGAGTTCTAGCTTCGGTTGCTAGGGCTATTTACTAGAATTTGCTCAATTCTGACTGGCCTACGTAATGAACCAAAGCGTCCGTTGTTATACTGGTTGCTTAGCTCTGTTTACATTTACATTTAAGTCATTTAGCAGACGCTCTTATCCAGAGCGACTTACAAATTGGTGCATTCACCTTATGATATCCAGTGGAACAACCACTTTACAATAGTGCATCTAACTCTTTTAAGGGGGGGGGGTTAGAAGGATTACTTTATCCTATCCTAGGTATTCCTTAAAGAGGTGGGGTTTCAGGTGTCTCCGGAAGGTGGTGAATGACTCCGCTGACCTGGCGTCGTGAGGGAGTTTGTTCCACCATTGGGGTGCCAGAGCAGCGAACAGTTTTGACTGGGCTGAGCGGGAACTGTACTTCCTCAGAGGTAGGGAGGCGAGCAGGCCAGAGGTGGATGAACGCAGTGCCCTTGTTTGGGTGTAGGGCCTGATCAGAGCCTGAAGGTACGGAGGTGCCGTTCCCCTCACAGCTCCGTAGGCAAGCACCATGGTCTTGTAGCGGATGCGAGCTTCAACTGGAAGCCAGTGGAGAGAGCGGAGGAGCGGGGTGACGTGAGAGAACTTGGGAAGGTTGAACACCAGACGGGCTGCGGCGTTCTGGATGAGTTGTAGGGGTTTAATGGCACAGGCAGGGAGCCCAGCCAACAGCGAGTTGCAGTAATCCAGACTGGAGATGACAAGTGCCTGGATAAGGACCTGCGCCGCTTCCTGTGTGAGGCAGGGTCGTACTCTGCGAATGTTGTAGAGCATGAACCTACAGGAACGGGTCACCGCCGTCACCGCCTGTTATACCTCGTAGCGGTCGCGTAGGACACAGGACGCGTGCAGTTCTAGTTCTATTTCACCTCAGAAGCGCTCGCTCAGTCCGCACAAAATGATTACCTCAGAATTGCTCTTCAAGGACGGTGTTTTTGACGGTGACAACCTGCTGACTACCTGCTGCTTCAGAGGACTGGAAAGAGAACACTTTTTTTTACCATATATTTGTCTTTATATAAGAAAATATTGTTCAATAGGAATAAATCATTTCAGCTGTTTTTAGATTTGACGTTGCTAGCTACAGTACTTATTTAGCTAGCTAATGTACTCAGCCTGCCTAGTCAGCTAACCATCTAGCTAGCTAGCCAGACAGTTTAATTTAGCTAACGTTAGCTAGCTAACTGTTAATGTAGCTTTCTGTATGTATGTAGCTTGCACTTCAATGGCATCCCTCTGAGATTTTATTTTATCTTTCCAACCAGGCGAAGTACTATGAAGACACCACTGATCTCGACAAGAGGCGCAACATTTGCAGTGTTGCCAACTCCTCAGTAAGGAAAGTAGCTACTGGCTGTCCTAAAAGTCGCAAAATGACGTCATCGCCTAATTTGCATAATTGGCCATGTGCATGTAATTGTGATGGAAGCTGTAGAAGAGCGGAATAACGTTGTGGGAGAGACAAAAAGTGAGTAAAAAACACCCAAAATATGTTTAGAACTACAAATTAACTTTCTTCTGTCGATTCTTGTTTTTTTTTATGTCACAATTCCAGCCCTCCTTTATCCGGGCTTGGGACCGGCAAAAGTGACCCTCTGGAGACACTCTGGCGGAACTACTTAGTTTTTAATTTTCGATTTTTTTGTTTTTAATTTAAATTAATTTTTCTTCATTTGGTTTTGTTTTTAACCTTATGGTCCACTTAGGAGCCTACAACAAGTCACAGTAAAACATGAAAATGTTTAACCATAACATTTTTTGTTTTGTTTTTATATACAATCTACATTAACAATCTAAATGAACCAAAAAGAGACAATAGAAAAAACTGTCAATGGCAATGTGAGAAAATTATGTTAACTAGTCTGGTCCTAAATCAGGTTAATTGTTTTTTCTTATGTAAGCCAGGGCGGGATCAGCCAGTGGTGGCTTCCCGCATGCGCGATTCATTTGCAGTCTGGACGCGGAGGGGTGAACATCTTCTGCTCTGACTGCAGCTGGGAGGGACTGCTGCGTGAGGACTGGGCCACCTGTGAGTGCTTTTGGACGGGGATGGGGCCCACGGCAGCACCCGCTTCACGTCAGAGTCAACAAAAGTCTCAAATAACACCAGAAAAAGTCGCTAGATTTGTCGCTAGTCGCTTTTTTGAAAATGTGTCACTAGAGGGGTCTGAATACTCGCTAAATATAGCGACAAAGTCGCTAAGTTGGCAACACTGAACATTCGTAGGGTGTAGAGAAATTCACAACTCAGGGTAACGTTAACTGCTTAACTTACAGTACCAGTCAAAAGTTTGGACACACCTACTCAATCAAGGGTTTTTCTTTATTTTTGCTATTTTCTACATTGTAGAATAATAGTGAAGACATAAAAACTATGAAATAACATGATATGGAATCAAAAATATGTTAAATCAAAATATATTTTATATTTCAGATTCTTCAAAGTAGCCACCCTTTTGCCTTGATGAAAGCTTTGCACACTCTTGGCTTCACCTGGAATGCTTTTCCAACAGTCTTGAAGGAGTTCCCACATATGCTGAGCACTTGTTGGCTAAAGCCTATCAGAAGCTTCTAAAGCCATGACATTTTCTGGAATTTTCCAAGCTGTTTAAAAGCACAGTCAACTTAGTGTATTTAAACTTCTGACTCACTGGAATTGTGATACAATGAATTATAAGTGAAGTAATCTGTCTGTAAACAATTTTTTGAAAAATGACTTGTCATGCACAAAGTAGATGTCCTAACCGACTTGCCAAAACTATAGTTTGTTAACAAGAAATTTGTGGAGTGGTTGAAAAAAAGAGTTTTAATGACTCCAACCTAAGTGTATGTAAACTTCCGATTTCAACTGTACATCACTGCTGCGTACTTTGAATGGTGAGTTTTCTCGTCGTTTTGAGGATTTCAAAGTGTTGGAAAATGACATGCTGTTGGTTTCCTCTCCTTTCACCTTCAATGTGGATAACGCTCTCACTGACCTGCAACTTGAGCGTATCGATCTTCAGTCTGATGCAGTGATTGGAGAACTATTCAAAACAATGCCACTGACGAGGTTCTATGCATCTCTCGATGAACACAACTTTACAAAGATTAAGAGTCGAGCTCAGAAGATGTTTGTACTGTTTGGGTCAACCTATGTATGTGAACAGACATGTTCAGTGATGAAATATAACAAGCCAAGACACAGATCATCTCTTACTGACTCTCACCTCTCACCAATCCTGCTCATAGCGACTTCAGAACCTATACCTGACTTCACTGCTCTAGTCAATGCCCATCAGAGACTTCACTGCTCTAGTCAATGCCCATCAGAGACTTCACTGCTCTAGTCAATGCCCATCAGAGACTTCACTGCTCTAGTCAATGCCCATCAGAGACTTCACTGCTCTAGTCAATGCCCATCAGAGACTTCACTCCTCACACTGATTGAATGTAATGTTGAGCTCTCTCTTTCTTGTTTTTGTGCATACCCGTTAACAAGAGTTCTGTCCGTGGTGCTAAATGCACAGTGTACTTTTCCCTCCGTGTAGTTCATTGCATGTTTAATAATGAAAATACCTACCAAAAGGAGAACATGGATGTGGTTTATTTCTGTGCATATCTGTACGTGATTTACAGTAGCTATATCTGTCAACAGTCACATGTATAATCCTAAAATGTGATTCTGGCCCGCGATGCCAAAAATATATTCTAATGTGGCCCTCCATGGAAAATAATTTCCCAGGCCTGTTGAATACATTGAATATATTCACTGATCATGTACTCTACCTTGGCAAATAAAGGTGTGGTTCAGGTATTTGTATTTATTATGGATCCCCATTTAGTTCCTGTCAAGGCAGCAGCTACTCTTCCTGGGGTTTATTATGGCTCCCCATTAGTTCCTGTCAAGGCAGCAGCTACTCTTCCTGGGGTTTATTATGGGTCCCCATTAGTTCCTGCCAAGGCAGCAGCTACTCTTCCTGGGGTTTATTATGGGTCCCCATTAGTTTCTGCCAAGGCAGCAGCTACTCTTCCTGGGGTTTATTATGGATCCCCATTAGTTCCTGCCAAGGCAGCAGCTACTCTTCCTGGGGTTTATTATGGGTCCCCATTAGTTCCTGCCAAGGCTGCAGCTACTCTTCCTGTGGTTTATTTTGGATCCCCATTAGTTCCTGTCAAGGCAGCAGCTACTCTTCCTGGGGTTTATTATGGATCCCCATTAGTTCCTGTCAAGGCAGCAGCTACTCTTCCTGGGGTTTATTATGGATCCCCATTAGTTCCTGTCAAGGCAGCAGCTACTCTTCCTGGGGTTTATTATGGATCCCCATTAGTTCCTGCCAAGGCAGCAGCTACTCTTCCTGGGGTTTATTATGGATCCCCATTAGTTCCTGCCAAGGCAGCAGCTACTCTTCCTTGGTTCCAGCAACATTAAGGTAGTCATACAATTTTTAAAACATTACAATACTTTCATTACAGAATTCACAACACATTAAGTGTGCTCCCTCAGACCACTACCCAACTACCACATATCTACAGTACTAAATCCATGTGTATGTGTGTGTAGAGTGCGTATGTTATGGTGTGTATGTGTTTGTATGCATGTCTGTGCCTATGTTTGTGTCTCTTCAGTCCCCGCTGTTCCATAAGGTGTATTTTTATCTGTTTTTTAAATCTAATTTTACTGCTTGCATCAGTTATCTGATGTGGAATAGAGAGTTCCATGTAGTCATGGCTCTATGTAGTACTGTGCACTTCCCATGGTCTGGACTTTGGGACTATGAAGAGACCTCTGGTGGCATGCATGGGTGGACTGTGAAGAGACCTCTGGTGGCATGTCTTGGGGGGTATGCATGGGTGTCTAAGCTGTGTGCTAGTCGTTTAGACAGCTCGGTGCTTTCAACATGTTCAACCTCTCGCAAATACAAGTAGTGATGAAGTCAATCTCTCCTCTACTTTGAGCCAGGAGAGATTGACATGCATATTATTGATTGTTTGCTGTCTGTGTACATCCAAGGTCCAGCAGTGCTGCCAATTGCAATTTTCCTATGTCCCTCTTTGTGGCACCTGACCACACGACTGAACAGTAGTCTAGGTGCCACAAAACGAGAGCCTGTTGGACTTGCCTTGTTGATAAGAAGGCAGTGCAGTGTTTCATTATGGACTGACTTCTCCCCATCTTAGCCACTGTTGTATCAATATGTGTTGACCATGACAGTTTACAATCCAGAGTTACTTCAATTTAGTCACCTCAACTTGCTCATTTATTACACAATTTAGCTGAGGTTTAGGGTTTAGTGAATTTGTCCCAAGTACATTGCTTTTAGTTTTTGAAATAATTAGGACTAACTTAGTCTGAGACATTTCAGTCATATCCAATATCAGGAGTTTCAAACTCGTCTTTGGTGCTGTGTCTGCGTGTATTATTTTTATATATATACACACACACAGAATTTTCAAAAACTGTACACTACACTTCCTATGCATCATGTAAATACTATCAAACAGGTTAATCTCTAATTTCCTTCATCTGATCTGAGGACACAGGATTGGTGTAGTATTTCACCAAATTAGAGACTAATATCAACCAATAGAGAATGTGAAATGCTTTATTGGAAGTTCATTATCCAAGTGTTATAAATGCATTATAAATACAAGTTCAATCTGTACTTCGATGCACATCTGATGTGCATTAAAACAACAGAGGAAGAAAGAAGAGGTGGGGAGAGGAGCTGGGACGACGACACATGATTAATGAATTACAGTGAACTTCATATTCTCTCAGGTCATTACAATTACATAGTGTCTCTAGCGGTCTCTCTTAACCAGCCTTGGGCCCTCAGTTGGTTCAAGGGATATCTTAGAGGGGGTGAGGTGGCGATGACGGGACTGGGGGTTGGAATCCTCGCTCACATCAAAACACACCTGCAGACAGGAGACGGAAAAATACAAGTATTAATCCTGTTAATACTGTCAGTCATCAAAATCATCAGGGGGTGAAATACAAAACTGACCTTGGATCATTATCTCTGGTTCTACTACATCTCTGTGTTTCAATGTAAAGCATTTCTTTAATATTTCCTGTTTACCCGGCCAAGTGACCTCTTACCTTTGATCATGCTGTGCCCTCTGTCAGGCATTTCAGAAGCGGGAGGTGTTCACCGGTACAGCTGATATAACCTAGGGGAGAGGGATGAAGTGAAGGATATATTTATTGAGAAAATAAGGTATTTAAAGAGTGTTCAACAGGAATCTGTGTGTTGCCTCACCTGGTGTCCACACTGAATGTCTGCAGAGTACTTTATGCTGAAAAACATGCACAGACACATAAGGATAAACAATATAACGTAGTTACATACACTACACGACCAAAGGTATGTGGTCACCTTCTCGAACATTTCATTCCAAAATCATGGGCATTAATATGGAGTTGGTCCCCTATTTGCTTTAATAGCAGCCTCCACTCTTCTGGGAAGGATTTCCACTAGATGTTGGAACATTGCTGCAGGGACTTGCTTTCATTCAGCCACAACAGCGTTAGTGAGGAAAGGCGATTAGGCCTGACTTGCAGTTGGCATTCCAATTCATCCCAAAGGTGTTTGATGGGGTTGAGGTCAGGGCTCTGTGCAGGCCAGTCAAGTTCTTCAACACCGATATCGACAAACTATTTCTGTATGGACCTCGCCTTGTGCACAGGAACATTGTCATGCTGAAACAGGAAAGGCCTTCCCCAAACTGTTGCCACAAAGTTCAGAGCACAGAATAGTCTAGAATGTCATTGTATGCTGTAGCTTTAATATTTCCCTTCACTGGAACTAAGGGTCCTAGCTGGAACCATGAAAAACAGCTCCAGACCATTATTCCCCCTCCACTAAACTTTAGTTGGCACTATGCATTGGGACAGGTAGTGTTCTCCTTGCATCCGCCAAACCCAGATTCGTCCGTCGGACTGCCGGATGGTGAAGTATGACTCCACTCCAGAGAACGCGTTTCCGCTGCTCCAGAGTCCAATGGCGGCGAGCTTTACACCACTCCAGCTGACCTTTGGCATTGCGTATGGTGATCTTAGTCTTGTGTGTGCTGCTCGGCCATGGAAACCCATTTCATGAAGCTCCAGACAGAACAGTTCTTGTGCTGACGTTGCTTCCAGAGGCAGTTTGAAACTCGGTAGTGAATGTTGCAACCGAGGACAGATGATTTTTACACGCTACGCACTTCAGCACTCGGTGGTCCTGTTCTGTGCGCTTGTGTGGCCTACAATACTTTACAATAACAGCACTTACAGTTGACCGAGGCAGCTCTAGCAGGGCAGAAACTGACTTGTTCGAAAGGTGGCATCCTATGACGATTGAAAGTCGAAAGTCACTGAGCTTTTCAGTAAGGCCATTCTACTTCCAATGTTTGTCTATGGAGATTACATGGCTGCGCGCTGGATTTTATACACCTGTCAGCAACGGGTGTGTCTGAAATAGCCAAATCCACTAATTTGAAGGGGTGTCCACATACTTTTGTATATATAGTGTACATGGTTGGTCCTCTTGCCTATTCTTTGAAGGTGGAAGGAGCCACAGTTATACACCTGAGCCTGCTTACTGCACAACACAATCAATCAGATTGATACACAAGTGGTGGTTTAAAGTACTACTTAAGTATTTTTTGGGTTATCTGTACATTACAATTTATATTCCTGACAACTTCCTAAAGAAAATAAGGTACTTTTTACTCCTTACATTTTCCCTGACACCCAAAAGTACTCGTTACATTTTGAATGCTTAGCAGGACAGGAAAATAGTCTAATTCACGCACTTATCAAGAGAGCATCCCAGGCCATCCCTACTGCCTCTGATCTGGCAAACTCACTAAACACACATGCTTCATTTGTAAATTGTCTTGGTGTTGAATTGCCCCTGGCTATCCGTAAATAAATAAACAATTAAATCGTGTAGTCTGGTTTGCTTAATATAAGAAAGGTTAAATTATTTATACTTTTTACTTTTGATACTGAAGTACATTTAAAACTAAATACTTTTAGACTCAAGTAGTATTTTACTGGGTGACTTTTACTTGAGTCATTTGCTTTTAATAAGTTATCTTTACTTTAACTCAAGTAGGAAAATTGGGTACTTTTTCCACCAGTGTGTGTAGGTGTGAGTTGTAAATGCAACATGCAACAATTTGAACGATATTACTGAGTTAGAACTCATAAAGAAATCAGTCAATTGAAATCAATTATTTAGGCCCAAATCTATGAATTTCACATGACTGGGAATGGGCACAGCCATGGGAGGGCATAGGCCCACCCACTTGGGAGCCAGGCCCAGCCGATCAGAATAATTTTTTTCCCCCACAAAAGGGCTTTATTACAGACAGAAATACTCCAGTTTCATCAGCTGTGTGGGTGGCTGGTCTCAGACGATCCCGCAGGTGAAGAAGCCGGATGTGGAGGTCATGAGATTGCGTGGTTTACGCGGTCTGCGGTTGTGAGACCGGTTGGACGTACTGGACAATTTTCTAAAATGATGTTGGAGGAGGCTTATGGTAGAGAAATTGACTTTCAATTCTCTGCCAACAGCTCTGATGGACATTCCTGCAGTCAGCATGCCAATTGCATGCTCCCTCAACACTTTAAACATCTGTGGCATTGTGTTGTGTGACCAAACTGCACATTGTAGAGTGGCCTTTTATTATCCCCAGCAAAAGGTGCACCTGTGTAATGATCATGCTGTTTTCAAATTCTTCATATGACACACCTGTCAGGTGGATTAATTATCTTGGCAAAGATGAAATGCTCACGAACAGGGATGTAACAAATTTGTGCACAACATGTGAAAGAAATAAGCTTTTTATGCGTATGGAACATATCTGGGATATTTTATTTCAGCTCATGAAAAATGGGACCATCACTTTACATGCTGCGTTTATATTTTTTGTTCAGTATAGTAGTATATATTTTTGTTTTACACGTAAGACCCAAACGGGGTTCCATAGCATTGAAACGTTGCGAACTTATACTGAACCACAGGAGGGCGCTGTTCTACCACTACACATCTTGTTTCTGTCTCCCCTGTTTGTGTTGGCTCCTGTTGGTGTGTCGCTATGGTAACTGTCATGACGCATGCATTAACATGGTTAGTTGTTTGGCGAGCTGGAAAGATAGCTGATTGTAGTTAGCTTGTTAAATGAGAGGAACTATTCTGTCAAGGCTGTGTGGAAGATGTAACGGAAGTTGTTAGCAGGCTACCAGTGTCATAAACGGTAGCTAGCTAGGTATTTAAGTTCAAAGATGTGTCCAACTCCGTTTGGCTGATAGCTAACGTTAGCTGCCACTTAAGTAGCTCAACTGACAGTATAACGTTATATAGCTATGTTGCTAATGTATTTCTGATGTAATTTCAGTGTCTAAAGATGACAACCAGACTTCTTGCCTCATTTAATGTCTTGGACAACCACTCCAAGAAAGTCCTGGATGGGCATGCAAGGGCAAGTAGTTGACTAACTTAGCCCTAACCTTTATTTAGTTAGCTATCAAGCTAACGTTCTTGTTACGATACTTCTTAATTTGACTTAGTTTGATTTATTCACCGGCATTACAGGACGTTGGTTTGTTCCATCAATGAAGGTTTTAGCTATTTCAACTAATCTAAAATACTAGTTAAAATTATCTTAATCTTATAATAAATATATTTATATTGTTGACTATGGTTAGTAATATTGTTATCATTTCAGAACGAACACAGTACATGCTCCACAATATGTTTAATGTATATTAACCCCAAATAGTACATAGCTAAACTTTAGATTTCCCCCCTTTATCCACCTGGAAGTAAATTGTTGTGAACCTGTTAACTTCTTCAGAAGAATCGTCTGCTGAGCCATGCCCCCCGATGCTGCTGTGCCTCCTGCAGGAAGCCAGACCTGGTCCTGCCTCTGACTGTCAACTGTGACTGGGACTTTGAGTTCCCCAGCGCTTGCAGGACCCCCATCTCCAAACACAAGACCACCACTGACATCAACGTGGAGCAAGAGTTTCTGCACAACAAATTACGGTATAATTAGTCAGAATAAACCATTGACTTTGGGTAAGAGGAAGAAACTACGGCATAATTAGAACTAAATGAACTTTTGGGTTAGAGTAGGAGGTGTCTATAGGTTTAGAGTAGTAGGAGGTGTCTTAGTCCTAATAAACTATTGGGTTAGAGTAGGAGTTGTCTTAGTCCTAATAAACTATTGGGTTAGAGTAGGAGTTGTCTTAGTCCTAATAAACTATTGTGTTAGTGTAGGAGGTGTCTTAGTCCTAATAAACTATTGGGTTAGAGTAGGAGTTGTCTTAGTCCTAATAAACTATTGTGTTAGTGTAGGAGGTGTCTTAGTCCTAATAAACTATTGGGTTAGAGTAGGAGTTGTCTTAGTCATAATAAACTATTGTGTTAGTGTAGGAGGTGTCTTAGTCCTAATAAACTATTTGGTTAGAGTAGGAGTTGTCTTAGTCCTAATAAACTATTGTGTTAGTGTAGGAGGTGTCTTAGTCCTAATAAACTATTTGGTTAGGAGGTGTCGTAGTCCTAATAAACTATTGGGTTAGTGTAGGAGGTGTCTTAGTCCTAATAAACTATTGGGTTAGGAGGTGTCTTAGTCCTAATAAACTATTGGTTTAAAGAAGGTGTCTTGGTCCTAATAAACTATTGGTTTAGAGAAGGTGTCTTAGTCCTAATAAACTATGGGGTTAGGAGGTGTCTTAGTCCTAATAAACTATTGGGTTAGGAGGTGTCTTAGTCCTAATTAACTATTGGGTTGGGAGGTGTCTCACACGTAACCCAAACCGCGTGCGCCATCGTGCGCTATCGTGCAAAAAGGTATTTTGTCCCCTACACCAAACGCGATCACGACATGCAGGTTAAAATATCAAAACAAACTCTGAACCAGTGACATTAATTTGGGCACAGGTCGAAAAGCATTAAACATGTATGGCAATTTAGCTAGTTAGCTTGCACTTGCTAGCTAACATTAATTTGTCCTATTTAGCTAGCTTGCTGTTGCTAGCTAATTTGTCCTGGGATATAAACATTGAGTTGTTATTTTACCTGAAATGCACAAGGACCTCTTCTCCGACAATTAATCCACACATAAAATGGCCAACCGAATCGTTTCTAGTCATCTCTCCTTCCAGGCTTTTTCATCGTTTAAATTATATGGTGATCGCATCTAAACTTTCATTGTATTACCACGACAACCGGCAACAAAGTTCGTCTTTCAATCACCCACGTGGGTATAACCAATGAGGAGATGGCACATGGGTACCTGCTTCTATAAACCAATGAGGAGATGGGAGAAGCAGGACTTTCAGCGCGATCTGCGTCAGAAATAGGAATTACTTCTATTTTAGCCCCTGGCAACGCAGGCGCTCGTTGGTGTGATTAACCTGGCGGAACCCCCCCCACATTCCACTGAAAGGGCAGCGCGCGAAATTCAAAAGATATTTTTTAGAAATATTTAACTTTCACACATTAACAAGTCCAATACAGCAAATGAAAGATAAACATCTTGTGAATCCAGCCAACATGTCCGATTTTTAAAAATGTTTTACAGCGAAAACACCACATATATTTATGTTAGCTCACCACCAAATACAAAAAAGCACAGACATTTCTTTCACAGCACAGGTAGCTTGCACAAAACCCCCAAATAGAGATAGAATTAGTCACTAACCAAGAAACAACTTCATCAGATGACAGTCTTATAACATGTTATACAATAAATCTATGTTTTGTTCGAAAAATGTGCATATTTCAGGTATAAATCATAGTTTTACATTGCAGCTACAATCACAAATAGCACCGAAGCAGCAAGAATAACTACAGAGAGCAACGTGAAATACCTAAATACTCATCATAAAACATTTATGAAAAATACATGGTGTACAGCAAATGAAAGATAAACATCTTGTGAATCCAGCCAATATTTCAGATTTTTTAAGTGTTTTACAGCGAAAACACAATATAGCATTATATTAGCGTACCACAATAGCCAACCACACAACCGCATTCATTCACCGCATAGGTAGCGATCGCAAAAAACCAGCAAAAGATATAAAATTATTCACTAACCTTGACAAACTTCATCAGATGACAGTCCTATAACATCATGTTACACAATACATATATGTTTTGTTTGAAAATGTGCATATTTAGCGGTACAAATCGTGGTTTTACAATGTGAATACGTAGCCAAACTGCACAAAATTATCCAGATATATTTCTGACACTCACCTAATCTAATCAAAGAACTCATCATAAACTTTACTAAACAATACATGTTGTACAGCAAATGAAACATACACTAGTTCTTAATGCAATCGCCGTGTTAGAATTATAAAAATAACTTTAGTACGACATACAGCTTACGTTATAGCGAGACAGCGCCTGCAATGAAGGCGGAAAATAGTACTAAACATTTTCCACAGAAATACGAAATAACATCATAAATGGTTCCTACTTTTGCTGAGCTTCCATCAGAATGTTGTACAAGGAGTCCTTTGTCCAGAATAATCGTTGTTTGGTTGTAGAATGTCCTCTTCTCCTGTCGAATTAGCAACCAAAGCTAGGCAAGTGGCGCGAAGTTGTCCATCTTCACCAAACGCAGAGAACGGAAAACGCCAAAACTCCCGATAAACGTTCAATAATCTGATAAAACTACTTTAAAAAAACATACTTTACGATGATATTATCACATGTATCAAATAAAATCAAAGCCGGAGATATTAGCCGTCTATACCGAAAGCTTTTCAGAAGGCAATCCAGGGTTCCTTCCCGCGCCTTGCTGAACAAAGGAAATTTGGGGTCACGTCATTCCAAGAGCTCTTGTTCGACCTCAGATCAAGCTAGACACCCCATTCCACCTCCCACTGCCTGTTGACATCTAGTGGAAGGCGTATGAAGTGCATGTATATCCATAGATTTCAAGCAAATGAATAGGAAGGCCCTGGAACAGAGCCTCGATTTCAGATTTTTCACTTCCTGACAGGAAGTTTGCTGCAAAATGAGTTCTGTTTTACTCACAGATATAATTCAAACGGTTTTAGAAACTTGAGAGTGTTTTCTATCCAATAGTAATAATAATATGCATATTGTACGATCTAGAATAGAGTACGAGGCCGTTTAAATTGGGCACGATTTTTTCCCAAAGTGAAAATAGCGCCCCCCTTTCCCAAAGAAGTTAACAGTGTGATTATTATATATATTTTTTAAGTATTAGGTGAACAATGGATAAGTAAAGAAATAAAAGCAGTAAAAAAGACAGTAAAAAATGTCAGTAGAGAGGCTATATACAGTAGAGAGGCTATATACAGTAGAGAGGCTATATACAGGAGAGGCTATATACAGTAGAGAGGCTATATACAGTAGAGAGGCTATATACAGTAGAGGCTATATACAGTAGAGGCTATATACAGTAGAGGCTATATACAGTAGAGGCTATATACAGGAGAGGCTATATACAGTAGAGAGGCTATATAGAGTAGCGAGGCTCTATACAATAGGGAGGCTCTATATAGTAGGGAGGCTATAACAGTAGTGAGGCTATATATAGTAGAGGCTATAACAATAGTGAGGCTATATACAGTAGTGAGGCTATAACAATAGTGAGGCTATATACAGTAGTGAGGCTATATACAATAGTGAGGCTATATACAGTAGAGAGGCTATATACAGTAGAGAGGCTATATACAGTAGAGAGGCTATATACAATACTGATGCTATATACATGCAACCGGTTAGTTGTGCTGATTGAGGTAGTATGTAAATGTAGGTATGGTTAAAGTGACTATGCATATAGGATAAACAGAGAGTAGCAGCAGCGTAAAAGTGGGGGTGG
Source organism: Salvelinus alpinus (assembly GCF_045679555.1). NCBI lineage: Eukaryota > Metazoa > Chordata > Actinopteri > Salmoniformes > Salmonidae > Salvelinus > Salvelinus alpinus. The sequence goes on from NC_092101.1 coordinate 56,614,867, forward strand.
TGGGTGGCGGGACACAATGCAGATAGTCCAGGTAGCCAATGTGTGGGGACACCGGTTAGTCGGGCTAATTTAGGTAGTATGTACATGAATGTTTTGTTAGTGACTATGTATATATGATAAACGGAGTAGCAGCAGCGTAAAAGAGGGGTTGGGTTGGGTAGCCATTTGATTACCTGTTCAGGAGTCTTATGGCTTGGTAGTAAAAACTGTTGAGAAGCCTTTTGGTCCTAGACTTGGCACTCCGGTACCGCTTGCCATGCGGTAGTAGAGAGAACAGTTTATGACTGGGGTGGCTGGGGTCTTTGACACTTTTTAGGGACTTCCTCTGACACCGCCTGGTGTAGAAGTCCTGGATGGCAGGCAGCTTAGCCCCAGTGATGTACTGGGCCGTACGCACTACCCTCTGTAGTGCCTTGCGGTCGGAGACCGAGCAGTTGCCGTACCAGGCAGTGATGCAACCGGTCAGGATGCTCTCAATGTTGCAGCTGTTGAACCTTTTGAGGATCTGAGGACGCATGCCAAATCTTTTTAGTTTCCTGATGGGGAATAGGCTTTGTCGTGCCCTCTTCACGACTGTCTTGGTGTGTTTGGACCATTCTAGTTTGTTGGTGATGTGTGGTGTGGACACCAAGGAACTTGAAGCTCTCAACCTGCTCCACTACAACCCTGGCGATGAGAATGGGGGCGTGCTTGGTCCTCCTTTTCCTGTAGTCCTTAGTCTTGATCACGTTGAGAGAGAGGTTGTGGTCCTGGCACCACACTAGCCACGTGGGTGAACAGGGAGTACAGGAGGGGACGGAGCACGCACCCCTGAGGGGCTCGAGTGTTGAGGATCAGTGTGGCAGATTTGTAGTTACCTACCCTTACCACCTGGGGGCGGCCCGTCAGGAAGTCCAGGATCCAGTTGCAGAGGGAGGTGTTTAGTCCCAGGATCCTTAGCTTAGTGGTGTTGAACGCTGAGCTGTAGTCAATGAATAGCATTTTCACGTAGGTGTTCTTTTGTCCAAGTGGGAAAGGGCAGTGTGGAGTGCAATAGCGATTGCATCATCTGTGGATCTGTTTGGGTGGTATGCAAATTGGAGTGGGTCTAGGGTTTCTGGGATAATGGTGTTGATGTGAGCCATTACCAGCCTTTCAAAGCACTTCATGGCTACGGATGTGAGTTCTACAGGTCTGTAGTCGTTTAGGCAGGTTACCTTCGTGTTCTTGGGCACAGGGACTATGGTGGTCTGCTTGAAACAGGTCGGTATTACAGACTCAATCAGGGACATGTTGAAAATGTCAGTGAAAACACCTGCCAGTTGGTCAGCACATGCCCGGAGCACACATCCTGGTATTAGGCACATCTGGCCCCGCAGGCTTGTGAATGTTGACCTGTTTAAAGGTCTTACTCACGTCGGCTACGGAGAGCGTGATCACACAGTCGTCCGTAACAGCTGATGCTCTCATGCATGCCTTTGGGTGAGCGGTTTCCACGAAAGCCACGAAAAGTATAGATGAAAACTCTCTTGGCAAATAGTGTGGTCTGCAGTTTATCATAAGATACTCTACTTTAGGCGAGCAAAATCTAGAGACTTCCTTAGATTTCGTGCACCAGCTATTGTTTACAAATATGCACAGATCGCCCCCCCCTCGTCTTACCGGAGTGTGCTGTTCTATCTAGCCGGTGCAGCGTATATCCCGTAGCTGAATATCCATGTCGTCATTCAGCCACAATTCCGTGAAACATAAGATGTTACAGTTGATGTCCCGTTGGTAGGATATTCGTAATTTATTGTCCACTGATTGCACATTGGTGAGTAATATTGATGGTAACGACTACTTTCCCACTCGCCTTCTGCGGATCCTTACGAGTCACCCTGTTCTGTGTCCTCTGTTCCTGTGTCTCTTCCTCTTTCCAATAACTGGGATTATGGCCTTTGTTTGGAGAATGTCCTGTGCGTCCTGCTTGTTGAAGAAAAGATCTTTGTCTAATCCGAGGTGAGTGATCGCTGTCCTGATATTTTTTTCCGTAAGATACGGTGACAGAAACATTATGTACAGTCGTGGTCAAAAGTTTTGAGAATGACACAAATATACATTTTCACAAAGTTTGCTGCTTCAGTGTCTTTAGATATTTTTGTCAGGTGGAATACTGAAGTATAATTACAAGCATTTCATAACTGTCAAAGGCTTATATTGACAATTACATGAAGTTGATGCAAAGAGTCAATATTTACAGTGTTGACCCTTCTTTTTCAAGACCTCTGCAGTCCGCCCTGGCATGCTGTCAATTAACTTCTGGGCCACATCCTGACTGATGGCAGCCCATTCTTGCATAATCAATGCTTGGTGTTTGTCAGAATTTGTGGGGTTTTGTTTGTCCACCTGCCTCTTGAGGATTGACCACAAGTTCTCAATGGGATTAAGGTCTGGGGAGTTTCCTGGCCATGGACTCGAAATATCGATGTTTTGTACCCTGAGCCACTTAGTTATCACTTTTGCCTTATGGCAAGGTGCTCCATCATGCTGGAAAAGGCATTGTTCATCACCAAACTGTTCCTGGATGGTTGGGAGAAGTTGCTCTTGGAGGATGTGTTGGTACCATTCTTTATTCATGGCTGTGTTCTTAGGCAAAATTGTGAGTGAGCTCACTCCCTTGGCTGAGAAGCAACACCACACATGAATGGTCTCAGGATGCTTTACTGTTGGCACTGTTGGCAGGACTGATGGTAGCGCTCACCTTGTCTTCTCCGGACAAGCTTTATTTTCCGGATGCCCCAAACAATCGGAAAGGGGATTAATCAGAGAAAATGACTTTACCCCAGTCCTCAGCAGTCCAATCCCTGTACCTTTTGCAGAATATCAGTCTGTCCCTGATGTTTTTCCTGGAGAGAAGTGGCTTCTTTGCTCCCCTTCTTGACACCAGGCCATCCTCCAAATGTCTTCTCCTCACTGTGCGTGCAGATGCACTCACACCTGCCTGCTGCCATTCCTGAGCAAGCTCTGTACTGGTGGTGTCCCGATCCCGCAGCTGAATCAACTTTAGGAGACGGTGCTGGCGCTTGCTGGACTTTATTGGGCGCCCTGAAGCCTTCTTCACAACAATTGAACCGCTCTCCTTGAAGTTCTTGATGATCCGATAAATGGTTGATTTAGGTGCAATCTTACTGGCAGCAATATCCTTGCCTGTGAAGCCCTTTTTGTGCAAAGCAATGATGACGGCACGTGTTTCCTTACAGGTAACCATGGTTGACAGAGGAAGAACAATGATTCCAAGCACCATCCTCCTTTTGAAGCTTCCAGTCTGTTATTCGAACTCAATCAGCATGACAGAGTGATCTCCAGCCTTGTCCTCGTCAACACTCACACCTGTGTTAACGAGAGAATCACTGACATGATGTCAGCTGGTCCTTTTGTGGCAGGGTTGAAATGCAGTGGAAATGTTTTTGGGGGATTCAGTTAATTTGCATGGCAAAGAGGGACTTGCAATTCATCTGATCACTCTTCCTAACATTCTGAAGTATATGCAAATTACCATCATACAAACGGAGGCAGCAGACTTTGTGAAAATTAATATTTGTGTCATTCTTAAAACTTTTGGCCACGACTGTACGAAATAAGTTACAAATAACGCGAAAACCCCCCACAAATGCACAATTGGTTGGGCTCCCGTAAAACTGCTGCCATTTCTTCCGCCGCCATTTTCGATGTTGGGTTAGGGTATGAAGTACCTATTGGCTACGTGGGGTGTATTGTCTTAGGGTAGGAGTTTTCTTAGTACAAATACACTATTGGGTTGGGGTAGGAAGTGTCTTAGTACTAATATATTGTGTCTCATGTCTAGGGCCCTAACCCTTGGTAGACGCTTCATTTGTAGGACCTAACCCTGTACCTGTACAAATGTCTTACGTCCAGCGTATCAAAGCCAGCAACAGCAGCCTCGTCCATCACAGAAGACTCCAGCTGCAAGCTGAAGGAGGCCGTCCGCAGCAGAGTGAGCGTCTGCACCTTCACCAGCCCTGAATACCTTCCCTGGAAGATTGGACACAGGACAGGTGGGTTAGGGTTAAAGGGGGTACTATCCTCTCATCCTCACCATGTAATACTGTCCTCCTCTACCTCTAACCCTACTCATCCTCACCATGTAATACTGTCCTCCTCTAACCCTACTCATCCTCACCATGTATTACTGTCCTCTACCTCTAACCCTACTCATCCTCACCATGTAATACTGTCCTCCTCTAACCCTACTCATCCTCACCATGTAATACTGTCCTCTACCTCTAACCCTACTCATCCTCACCATGTAATACTGTCCTCCTCTACCTCTAACCCTACTCATCCTCACCATGTAATACTGTCCTCCTCTAACCCTACTCATCCTCACCATGTATTACTGTCCTCCTCTACCTCTAACCCTACTCATCCTCACCATGTAATACTGTCCTCCTCTACCTCTAACCCTACTCATCCTCACCATGTAATACTGTCCTCCTCTAACCCTACTCATCCTCACCATGTAATACTGTCCTCTACCTCTAACCCTACTCATCCTCACCATGTAATACTGTCCTCCTCTAACCCTACTCATCCTCACCATGTATTACTGTCCTCCTCTAACCCTACTCATCCTCACCATGTATTACTGTCCTCCTCTACCTCTAACCCTACTCATCCTCACCATGTAATACTGTCCTCTATCTCTAACCCTACTCATCCTCACCATGTAATACTGTCCTCTACCTCTAACCCTACTCATCCTCACCATGTAATACTGTCCTCTACCTCTAACCCTACTCATCCTCACCATGTAATACTGTCCTCTATCTCTAACCCTACTCATCCTCACCATGTAATACTGTCCTCCTCTACCTCTAACCCTACTCATCCTCACCATGTATTACTGTCCTCCTCTATCTCTAACCCTACTCATCCTCACCATGTAATACTGTCCTCCTCTATCTCTAACCCTACTCATCCTCACCATGTATTACTGTCCTCCTCTACCTCTAACCCTACTCATCCTCACCATGTAATACTGTCCTCTACCTCTAACCCTACTCATCCTCACCATGTAATACTGTCCTCCTCTAACCCTACTCATCCTCACCATGTAATACTGTCTTCCTCTACCTCTAACCCTACTCATCCTCACCATGTAATACTGTCCTCCTCTACCTCTAACCCTACTCATCCTCACCATGTAATACTGTCTTCCTCTACCTCTAACCCTACTCATCCTCACCATGTATTACTGTCCTCCTCTACCTCTAACCCTACTCATCCTCACCATGTAATACTGTCCTCCTCTACCTCTAACCCTACTCATCCTCACCATGTAATACTGTCCTCCTCTAACCCAACTCATCCTCACCATGTAATACTGTCCTCCTCTACCTCTAACCCTACTCATCCTCACCATGTAATACTGTCCTCCTCTACCTCTAACCCTACTCATCCTCACCATGTATTACTGTCCTCCTCTACCTCTAACCCTACTCATCCTCACCATGTAATACTGTCCTCCTCTACCTCTAACCCTACTCATCCTCACCATGTAAAACTGTCCTCCTCTACCTCTAACCCTACTCATCCTCACCATGTAATACTGTCCTCTACCTCTAACCCTACTCATCCTCACCATGTAATACTGTCTTCCTCTATCTCTAACCCTACTCATCCTCACCATGTAATACTGTCCTCCTCTACCTCTAACCCTACTCATCCTCACCATGTAAAACTGTCCTCCTCTACCTCTAACCTTACTCATCCTCACCATGTATTACTGTCCTCCTCTACCTCTAACCCTACTCATCCTCACCATGTAATACTGTCCTCTATCTCTAACCCTACTCATCCTCACCATGTAATACTGTCCTCCTCTACCTCTAACCCTACTCATCCTCACCATGTAATACTGTCCTCTATCTCTAACCCTACTCATCCTCACCATGTAATACTGTCCTCCTCTACCTCTAACCCTACTCATCCTCACCATGTAATACTGTCCTCCTCTACCTCTAACCCTACTCATCCTCACCATATATTACTGTCCTCCTCTACCTCTAACCCTACTCATCCTCACCATGTAATACTGTCCTCCTCTAACCCTACTCATCCTCACCATGTAATACTGTCCTCCTCTAACCCTACTCATTCTCACCATGTAATACTGTCCTCTATCTCTAACCCTACTCATCCTCACCATGTAATACTGTCCTCTACCTCTAACCCTACTCATCCTCACCATGTAATACTGTCCTCCTCTACCTCTAACCCTACTCATCTTCACCATGTAATACTGTCCTCTACCTCTAACCCTACTCATCCTCACCATGTAATACTGTCCTCTACCTCTAACCCTACTCATCCTCACCATGTAAAACTGTCCTCCTCTACCTCTAACCCTACTCATCCTCACCATGTAATACTGTCCTCTACCTCTAACCCTACTCATCCTCACCATGTATTACTGTCCTCCTCTACCTCTAACCCTACTCATCCTCACCATGTAATACTGTCCTCTACCTCTAACCCTACTCATCCTCACCATGTAATACTGTCCTCCTCTACCTCTAACCCAACACATCCTCACCATGTAATACTGTCCTCTACCTCTAACCCTACTCATCCTCACCATGTAATACTGTCCTCCTCTACCTCTAACCCTACTCATCCTCACCATGTAATACTGTCCTCCTCTACCTCTAACCCTACTCATCCTCACCATGTAATACTGTCTTCCTCTACCTCTAACCCTACTCATCCTCACCATGTAATACTGTCCTCTACCTCTAACCCTACTCATCCTCACCATGTAATACTGTCCTCCTCTACCTCTAACCCTACTCATCCTCACCATGTAATACTGTCCTCCTCTACCTCTAACCCTACTCATCCTCACCATGTAATACTGTCCTCCTCTACCTCTAACCCTACTCATCCTCACCATGTAATACTGTCCTCCTCTAACCCTACTCATCCTCACCATGTATTACTGTCCTCCTCTACCTCTAACCCTACTCATCCTCACCATGTAATACTGTCCTCCTCTAACCCTACTCATCCTCACCATGTAATACTGTCCTCTACCTCTAACCCTACTCATCCTCACCATGTAATACTGTCCTCCTCTACCTCTAACCCTACTCATCCTCACCATGTAATACTGTCCTCCTCTAACCCTACTCATCCTCACCATGTATTACTGTCCTCCTCTACCTCTAACCCTACTCATCCTCACCATGTAATACTGTCCTCTACCTCTAACCCTACTCATCCTCACCATGTAATACTGTCCTCCTCTAACCCTACTCATCCTCACCATGTAATACTGTCCTCTACCTCTAACCCTACTCATCCTCACCATGTAATACTGTCCTCCTCTAACCCTACTCATCCTCACCATGTATTACTGTCCTCCTCTAACCCTACTCATCCTCACCATGTATTACTGTCCTCCTCTACCTCTAACCCTACTCATCCTCACCATGTAATACTGTCCTCTATCTCTAACCCTACTCATCCTCACCATGTAATACTGTCCTCTACCTCTAACCCTACTCATCCTCACCATGTAATACTGTCCTCTATCTCTAACCCTACTCATCCTCACCATGTAATACTGTCCTCTATCTCTAACCCTACTCATCCTCACCATGTAATACTGTCCTCCTCTACCTCTAACCCTACTCATCCTCACCATGTAAAACTGTCCTCCTCTACCTCTAACCTTACTCATCCTCACCATGTATTACTGTCCTCCTCTACCTCTAACCCTACTCATCCTCACCATGTAATACTGTCCTCTATCTCTAACCCTACTCATCCTCACCATGTAATACTGTCCTCCTCTACCTCTAACCCTACTCATCCTCACCATGTAATACTGTCCTCTATCTCTAACCCTACTCATCCTCACCATGTAATACTGTCCTCCTCTACCTCTAACCCTACTCATCCTCACCATGTAATACTGTCCTCCTCTACCTCTAACCCTACTCATCCTCACCATATATTACTGTCCTCTTCTACCTCTAACCCTACTCATCCTCACCATGTAATACTGTCCTCCTCTAACCCTACTCATCCTCACCATGTAATACTGTCCTCCTCTAACCCTACTCATTCTCACCATGTAATCCTGTCCTCTATCTCTAACCCTACTCATCCTCACCATGTAATACTGTCCTCTACCTCTAACCCTACTCATCCTCACCATGTAATACTGTCCTCCTCTACCTCTAACCCTACTCATCTTCACCATGTAATACTGTCCTCTACCTCTAACCCTACTCATCCTCACCATGTAATACTGTCCTCTACCTCTAACCCTACTCATCCTCACCATGTAAAACTGTCCTCCTCTACCTCTAACCCTACTCATCCTCACCATGTAATACTGTCCTCTACCTCTAACCCTACTCATCCTCACCATGTATTACTGTCCTCCTCTACCTCTAACCCAACACATCCTCACCATGTAATACTGTCCTCTACCTCTAACCCTACTCATCCTCACCATGTAATACTGTCCTCCTCTACCTCTAACCCTACTCATCCTCACCATGTAATACTGTCCTCCTCTACCTCTAACCCTACTCATCCTCACCATGTAATACTGTCTTCCTCTACCTCTAACCCTACTCATCCTCACCATGTAATACTGTCCTCTACCTCTAACCCTACTCATCCTCACCATGTAATACTGTCCTCCTCTACCTCTAACCCTACTCATCCTCACCATGTAATACTGTCCTCCTCTACCTCTAACCCTACTCATCCTCACCATGTAATACTGTCCTCCTCTACCTCTAACCCTACTCATCCTCACCATGTAATACTGTCCTCCTCTAACCCTACTCATCCTCACCATGTATTACTGTCCTCCTCTACCTCTAACCCTACTCATCCTCACCATGTAATACTGTCCTCCTCTAACCCTACTCATCCTCACCATGTAATACTGTCCTCTACCTCTAACCCTACTCATCCTCACCATGTAATACTGTCCTCCTCTACCTCTAACCCTACTCATCCTCACCATGTAATACTGTCCTCCTCTAACCCTACTCATCCTCACCATGTATTACTGTCCTCCTCTACCTCTAACCCTACTCATCCTCACCATGTAATACTGTCCTCTACCTCTAACCCTACTCATCCTCACCATGTAATACTGTCCTCCTCTAACCCTACTCATCCTCACCATGTAATACTGTCCTCTACCTCTAACCCTACTCATCCTCACCATGTAATACTGTCCTCCTCTAACCCTACTCATCCTCACCATGTATTACTGTCCTCCTCTAACCCTACTCATCCTCACCATGTATTACTGTCCTCCTCTACCTCTAACCCTACTCATCCTCACCATGTAATACTGTCCTCTATCTCTAACCCTACTCATCCTCACCATGTAATACTGTCCTCTACCTCTAACCCTACTCATCCTCACCATGTAATACTGTCCTCTACCTCTAACCCTACTCATCCTCACCATGTAATACTGTCCTCTATCTCTAACCCTACTCATCCTCACCATGTAATACTGTCCTCCTCTACCTCTAACCCTACTCATCCTCACCATGTATTACTGTCCTCCTCTATCTCTAACCCTACTCATCCTCACCATGTAATACTGTCCTCCTCTATCTCTAACCCTACTCATCCTCACCATGTATTACTGTCCTCCTCTACCTCTAACCCTACTCATCCTCACCATGTAATACTGTCCTCTACCTCTAACCCTACTCATCCTCACCATGTAATACTGTCCTCCTCTAACCCTACTCATCCTCACCATGTAATACTGTCTTCCTCTACCTCTAACCCTACTCATCCTCACCATGTAATACTGTCCTCCTCTACCTCTAACCCTACTCATCCTCACCATGTAATACTGTCTTCCTCTACCTCTAACCCTACTCATCCTCACCATGTATTACTGTCCTCCTCTACCTCTAACCCTACTCATCCTCACCATGTAATACTGTCCTCCTCTACCTCTAACCCTACTCATCCTCACCATGTAATACTGTCCTCCTCTAACCCAACTCATCCTCACCATGTAATACTGTCCTCCTCTACCTCTAACCCTACTCATCCTCACCATGTAATACTGTCCTCCTCTACCTCTAACCCTACTCATCCTCACCATGTATTACTGTCCTCCTCTACCTCTAACCCTACTCATCCTCACCATGTAATACTGTCCTCCTCTACCTCTAACCCTACTCATCCTCACCATGTAATACTGTCCTCCTCTAACCCTACTCATCCTCACCATGTATTACTGTCCTCCTCTACCTCTAACCCTACTCATCCTCACCATGTAATACTGTCCTCTACCTCTAACCCTACTCATCCTCACCATGTAATACTGTCCTCCTCTAACCCTACTCATCCTCACCATGTAATACTGTCCTCTACCTCTAACCCTACTCATCCTCACCATGTAATACTGTCCTCCTCTAACCCTACTCATCCTCACCATGTATTACTGTCCTCCTCTAACCCTACTCATCCTCACCATGTAATACTGTCCTCTACCTCTAACCCTACTCATCCTCACCATGTATTACTGTCCTCCTCTACCTCTAACCCTACTCATCCTCACCATGTAATACTGTCCTCTATCTCTAACCCTACTCATCCTCACCATGTAATACTGTCCTCTACCTCTAACCCTACTCATCCTCACCATGTAATACTGTCCTCTACCTCTAACCCTACTCATCCTCACCATGTAATACTGTCCTCTATCTCTAACCCTACTCATCCTCACCATGTAATACTGTCCTCCTCTACCTCTAACCCTACTCATCCTCACCATGTATTACTGTCCTCCTCTATCTCTAACCCTACTCATCCTCACCATGTAATACTGTCCTCCTCTATCTCTAACCCTACTCATCCTCACCATGTATTACTGTCCTCCTCTACCTCTAACCCTACTCATCCTCACCATGTAATACTGTCCTCTACCTCTAACCCTACTCATCCTCACCATGTAATACTGTCCTCCTCTAACCCTACTCATCCTCACCATGTAATACTGTCTTCCTCTACCTCTAACCCTACTCATCCTCACCATGTAATACTGTCCTCCTCTACCTCTAACCCTACTCATCCTCACCATGTAATACTGTCTTCCTCTACCTCTAACCCTACTCATCCTCACCATGTATTACTGTCCTCCTCTACCTCTAACCCTACTCATCCTCACCATGTAATACTGTCCTCCTCTACCTCTAACCCTACTCATCCTCACCATGTAATACTGTCCTCCTCTAACCCAACTCATCCTCACCATGTAATACTGTCCTCCTCTACCTCTAACCCTACTCATCCTCACCATGTAATACTGTCCTCCTCTACCTCTAACCCTACTCATCCTCACCATGTATTACTGTCCTCCTCTACCTCTAACCCTACTCATCCTCACCATGTAATACTGTCCTCCTCTACCTCTAACCCTACTCATCCTCACCATGTAAAAGTGTCCTCCTCTACCTCTAACCCTACTCATCCTCACCATGTAATACTGTCCTCTACCTCTAACCCTACTCATCCTCACCATGTAATACTGTCTTCCTCTATCTCTAACCCTACTCATCCTCACCATGTAATACTGTCCTCCTCTACCTCTAACCCTACTCATCCTCACCATGTAAAACTGTCCTCCTGTACCTCTAACCTTACTCATCCTCACCATGTATTACTGTCCTCCTCTACCTCTAACCCTACTCATCCTCACCATGTAATACTGTCCTCTATCTCTAACCCTACTCATCCTCACCATGTAATACTGTCCTCCTCTACCTCTAACCCTACTCATCCTCACCATGTAATACTGTCCTCTATCTCTAACCCTACTCATCCTCACCATGTAATACTGTCCTCCTCTACCTCTAACCCTACTCATCCTCACCATGTAATACTGTCCTCCTCTACCTCTAACCCTACTCATCCTCACCATATATTACTGTCCTCCTCTACCTCTAACCCTACTCATCCTCACCATGTAATACTGTCCTCCTCTAACCCTACTCATCCTCACCATGTAATACTGTCCTCCTCTAACCCTACTCATTCTCACCATGTAATACTGTCCTCTATCTCTAACCCTACTCATCCTCACCATGTAATACTGTCCTCTACCTCTAACCCTACTCATCCTCACCATGTAATACTGTCCTCCTCTACCTCTAACCCTACTCATCCTCACCATGTAATACTGTCCTCTACCTCTAACCCTACTCATCCTCACCATGTAATACTGTCCTCCTCTACCTCTAACCCTACTCATCCTCACCATGTAATACTGTCCTCTACCTCTAACCCTACTCATCCTCACCATGTATTACTGTCCTCCTCTACCTCTAACACTACTCATCCTCACCATGTATTACTGTCCTCCTCTACCTCTAACCCTACTCATCCTCACCATGTAATACTGTCCTCTACCTCTAACCCTACTCATCCTCACCATGTAATACTGTCCTCCTCTACCTCTAACCCTACTCATCTTCACCATGTAATACTGTCCTCTACCTCTAACCCTACTCATCCTCACCATGTAATACTGTCCTCTACCTCTAACCCTACTCATCCTCACCATGTAAAACTGTCCTCCTCTACCTCTAACCCTACTCATCCTCACCATGTAATACTGTCCTCTACCTCTAACCCTACTCATCCTCACCATGTATTACTGTCCTCCTCTACCTCTAACCCTACTCATCCTCACCATGTAATACTGTCCTCTACCTCTAACCCTACTCATCCTCACCATGTAATACTGTCCTCCTCTACCTCTAACCCAACACATCCTCACCATGTAATACTGTCCTCCTCTACCTCTAACCCTACTCATCTTCACCATGTAATACTGTCCTCCTCTACCTCTAACCCTACTCATCCTCACCATGTAATACTGTCCTCCTCTACCTCTAACCCTACTCATCCTCACCATGTAATACTGTCTTCCTCTACCTCTAACCCTACTCATCCTCACCATGTAATACTGTCCTCTACCTCTAACCCTACTCATCCTCACCATGTAATACTGTCCTCCTCTACCTCTAACCCTACTCATCCTCACCATGTAATACTGTCCTCCTCTACCTCTAACCCTACTCATCCTCACCATGTAATACTGTCCTCCTCTACCTCTAACCCTACTCATCCTCACCATGTAATACTGTCCTCCTCTAACCCTACTCATCCTCACCATGTAATACTGTCTTCCTCTACCTCTAACCCTACTCATCCTCACCATGTAATACTGTCCTCCTCTACCTCTAACCCTACTCATCCTCACCATGTAATACTGTCTTCCTCTACCTCTAACCCTACTCATCCTCACCATGTATTACTGTCCTCCTCTACCTCTAACCCTACTCATCCTCACCATGTAATACTGTCCTCCTCTACCTCTAACCCTACTCATCCTCACCATGTAATACTGTCCTCCTCTAACCCAACTCATCCTCACCATGTAATACTGTCCTCCTCTACCTCTAACCCTACTCATCCTCACCATGTAATACTGTCCTCCTCTACCTCTAACCCTACTCATCCTCACCATGTATTACTGTCCTCCTCTACCTCTAACCCTACTCATCCTCACCATGTAATACTGTCCTCCTCTACCTCTAACCCTACTCATCCTCACCATGTAAAAGTGTCCTCCTCTACCTCTAACCCTACTCATCCTCACCATGTAATACTGTCCTCTACCTCTAACCCTACTCATCCTCACCATGTAATACTGTCTTCCTCTATCTCTAACCCTACTCATCCTCACCATGTAATACTGTCCTCCTCTACCTCTAACCCTACTCATCCTCACCATGTAAAACTGTCCTCCTCTACCTCTAACCTTACTCATCCTCACCATGTATTACTGTCCTCCTCTACCTCTAACCCTACTCATCCTCACCATGTAATACTGTCCTCTATCTCTAACCCTACTCATCCTCACCATGTAATACTGTCCTCCTCTACCTCTAACCCTACTCATCCTCACCATGTAATACTGTCCTCTATCTCTAACCCTACTCATCCTCACCATGTAATACTGTCCTCCTCTACCTCTAACCCTACTCATCCTCACCATGTAATACTGTCCTCCTCTACCTCTAACCCTACTCATCCTCACCATATATTACTGTCCTCCTCTACCTCTAACCCTACTCATCCTCACCATGTAATACTGTCCTCCTCTAACCCTACTCATCCTCACCATGTAATACTGTCCTCCTCTAACCCTACTCATTCTCACCATGTAATACTGTCCTCTATCTCTAACCCTACTCATCCTCACCATGTAATACTGTCCTCTACCTCTAACCCTACTCATCCTCACCATGTAATACTGTCCTCCTCTACCTCTAACCCTACTCATCCTCACCATGTAATACTGTCCTCTACCTCTAACCCTACTCATCCTCACCATGTAATACTGTCCTCCTCTACCTCTAACCCTACTCATCCTCACCATGTAATACTGTCCTCTACCTCTAACCCTACTCATCCTCACCATGTATTACTGTCCTCCTCTACCTCTAACACTACTCATCCTCACCATGTATTACTGTCCTCCTCTACCTCTAACCCTACTCATCCTCACCATGTAATACTGTCCTCTACCTCTAACCCTACTCATCCTCACCATGTAATACTGTCCTCCTCTACCTCTAACCCTACTCATCTTCACCATGTAATACTGTCCTCTACCTCTAACCCTACTCATCCTCACCATGTAATACTGTCCTCTACCTCTAACCCTACTCATCCTCACCATGTAAAACTGTCCTCCTCTACCTCTAACCCTACTCATCCTCACCATGTAATACTGTCCTCTACCTCTAACCCTACTCATCCTCACCATGTATTACTGTCCTCCTCTACCTCTAACCCTACTCATCCTCACCATGTAATACTGTCCTCTACCTCTAACCCTACTCATCCTCACCATGTAATACTGTCCTCCTCTACCTCTAACCCAACACATCCTCACCATGTAATACTGTCCTCTACCTCTAACCCTACTCATCCTCACCATGTAATACTGTCCTCCTCTACCTCTAACCCTACTCATCCTCACCATGTAATACTGTCCTCCTCTACCTCTAACCCTACTCATCCTCACCATGTAATACTGTCTTCCTCTACCTCTAACCCTACTCATCCTCACCATGTAATACTGTCCTCCTCTAACCCTACTCATCCTCACCATGTATTACTGTCCTCCTCTACCTCTAACCCTACTCATCCTCACCATGTAATACTGTCCTCCTCTAACCCTACTCATCCTCACCATGTAATACTGTCCTCTACCTCTAACCCTACTCATCCTCACCATGTAATACTGTCCTCCTCTACCTCTAACCCTACTCATCCTCACCATGTAATACTGTCCTCCTCTAACCCTACTCATCCTCACCATGTATTACTGTCCTCCTCTACCTCTAACCCTACTCATCCTCACCATGTAATACTGTCCTCTACCTCTAACCCTACTCATCCTCACCATGTAATACTGTCCTCCTCTAACCCTACTCATCCTCACCATGTAATACTGTCCTCTACCTCTAACCCTACTCATCCTCACCATGTAATACTGTCCTCCTCTAACCCTACTCATCCTCACCATGTATTACTGTCCTCCTCTAACCCTACTCATCCTCACCATGTATTACTGTCCTCCTCTACCTCTAACCCTACTCATCCTCACCATGTAATACTGTCCTCTATCTCTAACCCTACTCATCCTCACCATGTAATACTGTCCTCTACCTCTAACCCTACTCATCCTCACCATGTAATACTGTCCTCTACCTCTAACCCTACTCATCCTCACCATGTAATACTGTCCTCTATCTCTAACCCTACTCATCCTCACCATGTAATACTGTCCTCCTCTACCTCTAACCCTACTCATCCTCACCATGTATTACTGTCCTCCTCTATCTCTAACCCTACTCATCCTCACCATGTAATACTGTCCTCCTCTATCTCTAACCCTACTCATCCTCACCATGTATTACTGTCCTCCTCTACCTCTAACCCTACTCATCCTCACCATGTAATACTGTCCTCTACCTCTAACCCTACTCATCCTCACCATGTAATACTGTCCTCCTCTAACCCTACTCATCCTCACCATGTAATACTGTCTTCCTCTACCTCTAACCCTACTCATCCTCACCATGTAATACTGTCCTCCTCTACCTCTAACCCTACTCATCCTCACCATGTAATACTGTCTTCCTCTACCTCTAACCCTACTCATCCTCACCATGTATTACTGTCCTCCTCTACCTCTAACCCTACTCATCCTCACCATGTAATACTGTCCTCCTCTACCTCTAACCCTACTCATCCTCACCATGTAATACTGTCCTCCTCTAACCCAACTCATCCTCACCATGTAATACTGTCCTCCTCTACCTCTAACCCTACTCATCCTCACCATGTAATACTGTCCTCCTCTACCTCTAACCCTACTCATCCTCACCATGTATTACTGTCCTCCTCTACCTCTAACCCTACTCATCCTCACCATGTAATACTGTCCTCCTCTACCTCTAACCCTACTCATCCTCACCATGTAAAACTGTCCTCCTCTACCTCTAACCCTACTCATCCTCACCATGTAATACTGTCCTCTACCTCTAACCCTACTCATCCTCACCATGTAATACTGTCCTCTATCTCTAACCCTACTCATCCTCACCATGTAATACTGTCCTCCTCTACCTCTAACCCTACTCATCCTCACCATGTAATACTGTCCTCTACCTCTAACCCTACTCATCCTCACCATGTAATACTGTCTTCCTCTATCTCTAACCCTACTCATCCTCACCATGTAATACTGTCCTCCTCTACCTCTAACCCTACTCATCCTCACCATGTAAAACTGTCCTCCTCTACCTCTAACCTTACTCATCCTCACCATGTATTACTGTCCTCCTCTACCTCTAACCCTACTCATCCTCACCATGTAATACTGTCCTCTATCTCTAACCCTACTCATCCTCACCATGTAATACTGTCCTCCTCTACCTCTAACCCTACTCATCCTCACCATGTAATACTGTCCTCCTCTAACCCTACTCATCCTCACCATGTATTACTGTCCTCCTCTACCTCTAACCCTACTCATCCTCACCATGTAATACTGTCCTCTATCTCTAACCCTACTCATCCTCACCATGTAATACTGTCCTCCTCTACCTCTAACCCTACTCATCCTCACCATGTAATACTGTCCTCCTCTACCTCTAACCCTACTCATCCTCACCATATATTACTGTCCTCCTCTACCTCTAACCCTACTCATCCTCACCATGTAATACTGTCCTCCTCTAACCCTACTCATCCTCACCATGTAATACTGTCCTCCTCTAACCCTACTCATTCTCACCATGTAATACTGTCCTCTATCTCTAACCCTACTCATCCTCACCATGTAATACTGTCCTCTACCTCTAACCCTACTCATCCTCACCATGTAATACTGTCCTCTACCTCTAACCCTACTCATCCTCACCATGTAATACTGTCCTCCTCTACCTCTAACCCTACTCATCTTCACCATGTAATACTGTCCTCTACCTCTAACCCTACTCATCCTCACCATGTAATACTGTCCTCTACCTCTAACCCTACTCATCCTCACCATGTAAAACTGTCCTCCTCTACCTCTAACCCTACTCATCCTCACCATGTAATACTGTCCTCTACCTCTAACCCTACTCATCCTCACCATGTATTACTTTCCTCCTCTACCTCTAACCCTACTCATCCTCACCATGTAAAACTGTCCTCTACCTCTAACCCTACTCATCCTCACCATGTAATACTGTCCTCATCTACCTCTAACCCAACACATCCTCACCATGTAATACTGTCCTCTACCTCTAACCCTACTCATCCTCACCATGTAATACTGTCCTCCTCTACCTCTAACCCTACTCATCCTCACCATGTAATACTGTCCTCCTCTACCTCTAACCCTACTCATCCTCACCATGTAATACTGTCTTCCTCTACCTCTAACCCTACTCATCCTCACCATGTAATACTGTCCTCTACCTCTAACCCTACTCATCCTCACCATGTAATACTGTCCTCCTCTACCTCTAACCCTACTCATCCTCACCATGTAATACTGTCCTCCTCTACCTCTAACCCTACTCATCCTCACCATGTAATACTGTCCTCCTCTACCTCTAACCCTACTCATCCTCACCATGTAATACTGTCCTCCTCTATCTCTAACCCTACTCATCCTCACCATGTAATACTGTCCTCCTCTACCTCTAACCCTACTCATCCTCACCATGTAAAACTGTCCTCCTCTACCTCTAACCTTACTCATCCTCACCATGTAATACTGTCCTCCTCTACCTCTAACCCTACTCATCCTCACCATGTATTACTGTCCTCCTCTACCTCTAACCCTACTCATCCTCACCATGTAATACTGTCCTCCTCTACCTCTAACCCTACTCATCCTCACCATGTAATACTGTCCTCCTCTATCTCTAACCCTACTCATCCTCACCATGTATTACTGTCCTCCTCTATCTCTAATCCTACTCATCCTCACCATGTAATACTGTCCTCCTCTACCTCTAACCCTACTCATCCTCACCATGTAATACTGTCCTCCTCTACCTCTAACCCTACTCATCCTCACCATGTAATACTGTCCTCCTCTATCTCTAACCCTACTCATCCTCACCATGTAATACTGTCCTCCTCTACCTCTAACCCTACTCATCCTCACCATGTAATACTGTCCTCCTCTAACCCTACTCATCCTCACCATGTAATACTGTCCTCCTCTAACCCTACTCATCCTCACCATGTATTACTGTCCTCCTCTACCTCTAACCCTACTCATCCTCACCATGTAATACTGTCCTCTACCTCTAACCCTACTCATCCTCACCATGTAATACTGTCCTCTACCTCTAACCCTACTCATCCTCACCATGTAATACTGTCCTCCTCTAACCCAACACATCCTCACCATGTATTACTGTCCTCCTCTACCTCTAACCCTACTCATCCTCACCATGTAATACTGTCCTCCTCTACCTCTAACCCTACTCATCCTCACCATGTAATACTGTCCTCCTCTACCTCTAACCCTACTCATCCTCACCATGTAATACTGTCCTCCTCTACCTCTAACCCTACTCATCCTCACCATGTAATACTGTCCTCCTCTACCTCTAACCCTACTCATCCTCACCATGTAATACTGTCCTCCTCTATCTCTAACCCTACTCATCCTCACCATGTAATACTGTCCTCCTCTACCTCTAACCCTACTCATCCTCACCATGTAATACTGTCCTCCTCTACCTCTAACCCTACTCATCCTCACCATGTAATACTGTCCTCCTCTAACCCTACTCATCCTCACCATGTATTACTGTCCTCCTCTACCTCTAACCCTACTCATCCTCACCATGTAATACTGTCCTCTACCTCTAACCCTACTCATCCTCACCATGTAATACTGTCCTCTACCTCTAACCCTACTCATCCTCACCATGTAATACTGTCCTCCTCTAACCCAACACATCCTCACCATGTATTACTGTCCTCCTCTACCTCTAACCCTACTCATCCTCACCATGTAATACTGTCCTCCTCTACCTCTAACCCTACTCATCCTCACCATGTAATACTGTCCTCCTCTAACCCTACTCATCCTCACCATGTAATACTGTCCTCCTCTAACCCAATGCCAACATTTACCCTCTGCTACAGTAACGGCCACAAGGCCAACAACATCTATAGTATCAATCTACCCCTCTACTACAGTAACTGCCCCAAGGCCAACATCTACCCCTCTACTACAGTAACTGCCCCAAGGCCAACATCTACCCCTCTACTACAGTAACTGCCCCAGGGTCAACATCTACCCCTCTACTACAGTAACTGCCCCAAGGCCAACATCTACCCCTCTACTACAGTAACTGCCCCAAGGCCAACATCTACCCCTCTACTACAGTAACTGCCCCAGGGTCAACATCTACCCCTCTACTACAGTAACTGCCCCAAGGCCAACATCTACCCCTCTACTACAGTAACTGCCCCAAGGCCAACATCTACCCCTCTACTACAGTAACTGCCCCAGGGTCAACATCTACCCCTCTACTACAGTAACTGCCCCAAGGCCAACATCTACCCCTCTACTACAGTAACTGCCCCAAGGCCAACATCTACCCCTCTACTACAGTAACTGCCCCAGGGTCAACATCTACCCCTCTACTACAGTAACTGCCCCAAGGCCAACATCTACCCCTCTACTACAGTAACTGCCCCAAGGCCAACATCTACCCCTCTACTACAGTAACTGCCCCAGGGTCAACATCTACCCCTCTACTACAGTAACTGCCCCAGGGCAAACAACATCTATAGTAGAGGTCGACCGATTAATCGGAATGACCGATTATTTTTGTGCGCCGATTTACCGATAAAAAAATATATATATATATATTATTTTTTATTTTTACACCTTTATTTCATCTTTATTTAACTAGGAAAGTCAGTTAAGAACACATTCTTATTTTCAATGACGGCCTAAGTACGTTCTGCCTCGGGCGAATGCAGTAAGCAAAGGTAAATTGCTAGCTAGCATTAAACTTATCTTATAAAAAACAATCAATCAATGACTGTCATTGCTCCAATGTGTACTTAACCATAAACATCAATGCCTTTCTTAAAATCAATACACAAGTATATATTTTTAAACCTGCATATTTAGCTATAAGAAATCCAGGTTAGCAGGCAATATTAACCAGGTGAAATTGTGTCATTTCTCTTGCGTTCATTGCACGCAGAGTCAGGGTATATGCAACAGTTTGGGCTCTTTGCGAACTAATTTGCCAGAATTTTATGTAATTATGACATAACATTGAAGGTTGTGCAATGTAACAGGAATATTTAGACTCATGGATGCCACCCGTTAGATAAAATACGGAACGGAATAAACGTTTTGTTTTCGAGGTGATAGTTTCCGGATTAGTCAAAGGTATATGGTCTAGAGAGAAATAGTCGACGCGTTATAATTCCTGTAATAACTTGCGGCTGAACTTGAAAGGGGTTCCGTTGTTATTTTTCCGTTCATGTCTTCCATAGAGAATGTCTTGATCTACTTCAAATAAGGTCTGTGTTTCGTGGAGGCTTAAACTGCCTCGACGTTTTGATACCCGTGTAAATCTCACTAGGATAAGGTAACGTTTGTCAACATATTTTCATAAATCCACTCTACAAAAAAATGTATCTTCGCTTATATTTAGCCAATATTGATCAGAGTTACCTTGTCCTATGGATATCTACACAGTTATAAAATTGGCACGGTGATGTAAGCCTACACGAAACACAGACCTTATTTTAAGTGAATCTAAAAATATCCTATGGAATAAATGAAGGAACAGCTTTTCAGATTTTGCTAGAAGGTGTCATGGGAATTATGACTCGCACTTTGGTCGTCAATTCTTACCATGCCCATTATTAAAATAGGATTTCCTGCATATAGAAATTAAAGTTTTTGTTTTCAACATTCATTCCAGGTAACTTAAACTCTATTTTTATTCAAACAGTTGAGAGTATTTGTCTCCTAAGCAGACTCTTACATTTACATTACATTTAAGTCATTTAGCTGACGCTCTTATCCAGAGCGACTTACAAATTGGAAAGTTCATACATATTCATCCTGGTCCCCCTGTGGGGAATGAACCCACAACCCTGGCGTTGCAAGCGCCATGCTCTACCAACTGAGCCACACGGGACCACGTGCCCCAAGGCACGTGGGTATCATCAGTATCATTGTCACTTCAGAGCTGTGTGTGTATTTATGTATTATATTAAGTTAAAATAAAAGTGTTCATTGTTCATTCAGTATTATTGCAATTGTCATTATTACAAAAATGTGTGTGTGTGTATGATATATATATATACATTATTTTTTTTATTTTTTTTAATAAATCGTCCGATTAATCGGTATCGGCTTTTTTTGTCCTCCAATAATCGGTATCGGTATCGGCGTTGAAAAATCATAATCGGTCGACCTCTAATCTATAGTATCAATCTACCCCTCTACTACAGTAACTGCCCCAAGGCCAACATCTACCCCTCTGCTACAGTAACTGCCCCAAGGCCAACATCTACCCCTCTACTACAGTAACTGTGTGTGTGTGTGCTCTGGGCTACACTGACACTTCTCATTGGTGCAGCAACCCTTCTAACCCCTCCCCCCTCTGGCAGACACCCAGCCCTTAGCACTTTCACAGGTAACATTTGTAATACTTCATTTAGGTTGCAGGTTAGAGGTCGGCTTTGGTTGGAGTTTAGAGGTCGGCTTTGGTTTGGGGTTTAGAGGTCGGCTTTGGTTGGGGTTTAGAGGTCGGCTTTGGTTGGGGGTTTAGAGGTCGGCTTTGGTTGGGGTTTAGAGGTCGGCTTTGGTTGGGGGTTTAGAGGTCGGCTTTGGTTGGGGTTTAGAGGTCGGCTTTGGTTGGGGGTTTAGAGGTCGGCTTTGGTTGGGGTTTAGAGGTCGGCTTTGGTTGGGGGTTTAGAGGTCGGCTTTGGTTGGGGTTTAGAGGTCGGCTTTGGTTGGGGGTTTAGAGGTCGGCTTTGGTTGGGGTTTAGAGGTCGGCTTTGGTTGGGGTTTAGAAGTCGGCTTTGGTTGGGGTTAGAGGTCAGCTTTGGTTGGGGTTAGAGGTCGGCTTTGGTTGGGGTTTAGAGGTCGGCTTTGGTTTGGGGTTAGAGGTCGGCTTTGGTTGGGGTTTAGAGGTCAGCTTTGGTTGGGGTTAGAGGTCGGCTTTGGTTGGGGTTTAGAGGTCAGCTTTGGTTGGGGTTAGAGGTCGGCTTTGGTTGGGGTTTAGAGGTCAGCTTTGGTTGGGGTTTAGAGGTCGGCTTTGGTTTGGGGTTTAGAGGTCGGCTTTGGTTTGAGGTTTAGAGGTCGGCTTTGGTTGGGGTTTAGAGGTCAGCTTTGGTTGGGGTTTAGAGGTCGGCTTTGGTTGGGGGTTTAGAGGTCGGCTTTGTTTGGGGTTTAGAGGTCGGCTTTGGTTGGGGGTTTAGAGGTCGGCTTTGGTTGGGGGTTTAGAGGTCGGCTTTGGTTTGAGGTTTAGAGGTCGGCTTTGGTTGGGGTTTAGAGGTCGGCTTTGGTTGGGGTTAGAGGTCAGCTTTGGTTGGGGTTAGAGGTCGGCTTTGGTTGGGGTTTAGAGGTCGGCTTTGGTTTGGGGTTAGAGGTCGGCTTTGGTTGGGGTTAGAGGTCGGCTTTGGTTGGGGTTTAGAGGTCGGCTTTGGTTTGGGATTAGAGGTCGGCTTTGGTTGGGGTTAGAGGTCAGCTTTGGTTGGGGTTTAGAGGTCAGCTTTGGTTGGGGTTTAGAGGTCAGCTTTGGTTGGGGTTTAGAGGTCAGCTTTGGTTGGGGTTTAGAGGTCGGCTTTGGTTTGGGGTTTAGAGGTCGGCTTTGGTTTGAGGTTTAGAGGTCGGCTTTGGTTGGGGTTTAGAGGTCAGCTTTGGTTGGGGTTTAGAGGTCGGCTTTGGTTTGGGGTTTAGAGGTCGGCTTTGGTTTGGGGTTTAGAGGTCAGCTTTGGTTTGGGGTTTAGAGGTCGGCTTTGGTTTGGGGTTTAGAGGTCGGCTTTGGTTTGGGGTTTAGAGGTCGGCTTTGGTTTGGGGTTTAGAGGTCAGCTTTGGTTTGGGGTTTAGAGGTCGGCTTTGGTTTGGGGTTTAGAGGTCGGCTTTGGTTTGGGGTTTAGAGGTCGGCTTTGGTTTGGGGTTTAGAGGTCAGCTTTGGTTGGGGTTTAGAGGTCGGCTTTGGTTTGGGGTTTAGAGGTCAGCTTTGGTTTGGGGTTTAGAGGTCAGATTTGGTTGGGGTTTAGAGGTCGGCTTTGGTTTGGGGTTTAGAGGTCGGCTTTGGTTGGGGTTTAGAGGTCGGCTTTGGTTTGGGGATTAGAGATCGGCTTTGGTTTGGGATTTAGAGGTCGGCTTTGGTTGGGGTTAGAGGTCGGCTTTGGTTGGGGTTTAGAGGTCGGCTTTGGTTGGGGTTTAGAGGTCAGCTTTGGTTGGGGTTTAGAGGTCGGCTTTGGTTTGGTGTTTAGAGGTCAGCTTTGGTTTGGGGTTTAGAGGTCAGCTTTGGTTGGGGTTTAGAGGTCGGCTTTGGTTTGGGGTTTAGAGGTCAGCTTTGGTTTGGGGTTTAGAGGTCAGCTTTGGTTGGGGTTTAGAGGTCGGCTTTGGTTGGGGTTTAGAGGTCGGCTTTGGTTTGGGGTTTAGAGGTCGGCTTTGGTTGGGGTTTAGAGGTCGGCTTTGGTTTGGGGTTTAGAGGTCGGCTTTGGTTGGGGTTTAGAGGTCGGCTTTGGTTGGGGTTAGAGGTCGGCTTTGGTTGGGGTTTAGAGGTCGGCTTTGGTTTGGGAATAGAGATCGGCTTTGGTTTGGGATTAGAGGTCGGCTTTGGTTGGGGTTTAGAGGTCAGCTTTGGTTGGGGTTTAGAGGTCGGCTTTGGTTTGGGGTTTAGAGGTCGGCTTTGGTTGGGGTTTAGAGGTCAGCTTTGGTTGGGGTTTAGAGGTCGGCTTTGGTTTGGGGTTTAGAGGTCAGCTTTGGTTTGGGGTTTAGAGGTCAGATTTGGTTGGGGTTTAGAGGTCGGCTTTGGTTGGGGTTAGAGGTCGGCTTTGGTTGGGGTTTAGAGGTCAGCTTTGGTTGGGGTTTAGAGGTCAGCTTTGGTTGGGGTTTAGAGGTCAGCTTTGGTTGGGGTTTAGAGGTCAGCTTTGGTTTGGGGTTAGAGGTCAGCTTTGGTTGGGGTTAGAGGTCAGCTTTGGTTGGGGTTTAGAGGTCAGCTTTGGTTTGGGATTAGAGGTCAGCTTTGGTTGGGGTTTAGAGGTCAGCTTTGGTTGGGGTTTAGAGGTCGGCTTTGGTTGGGGTTTAGAGGTCGGCTTTGGTTTGGGGTTTAGAGGTCAGCTTTGGTTGGGGTTTAGAGGTCAGCTTTGGTTGGGGTTTAGAGGTCAGCTTTGGTTGGGGTTTAGAGGTCAGCTTTGGTTGGGGTTTAGAGGTCAGCTTTGGTTGGGGTTTAGAGGTCGGCTTTGGTTGGGGTTTAGAGGTCGGCTTTGGTTTGGGGTTTAGAGGTCGGCTTTGGTTGGGGTTTAGAGGTCGGCTTTGGTTTGGGGTTTAGAGGTCAGCTTTGGTTTGGGGTTAGAGGTCAGCTTTGGTTGGGGTTTAGAGATCAGCTTTGGTTGGGGTTTAGAGGTCAGCTTTGGTTGGGGTTTAGAGGTCAGCTTTGGTTGGGGTTTAGAGGTCAGCTTTGGTTTGGGGTTAGAGGTCAGCTTTGGTTGGGGTTAGAGGTCAGCTTTGGTTGGGGTTTAGAGGTCAGCTTTGGTTGGGGTTTAGAGGTCGGCTTTGGTTGGGGTTTAGAGGTCGGCTTTGGTTGGGGTTTAGAGGTCAGCTTTGGTTGGGGTTTAGAGGTCAGCTTTGGTTGGGGTTTAGAGGTCAGCTTTGGTTGGGGTTAGAGGTCGGCTTTGGTTGGGGTTTAGAGGTCGGCTTTGGTTGGGGTTTAGAGGTCGGCTTTGGTTGGGGTTTAGAGGTCGGCTTTGGTTGGGGTTAGAGGTCAGCTTTGGTTGGGGTTTAGAGGTCAGCTTTGGTTGGGGTTTAGAGGTCGGCTTTGGTTTGGGGTTTAGAGGTCGGCTTTGGTTTGGGGTTTAGAGGTCGGCTTTGGTTGGGGTTAGAGGTCGGCTTTGGTTGGGGTTAGAGGTCAGCTTTGGTTGGGGTTTAGAGGTCAGCTTTGGTTGGGGTTTAGAGGTCAGCTTTGGTTGGGGTTAGAGGTCAGCTTTGGTTTGGGGTTTAGAGGTCGGCTTTGGTTTGGGGTTTAGAGGTCGGCTTTGGTTGGGGTTAGAGGTCGGCTTTGGTTGGGGTTTAGAGGTCGGCTTTGGTTGGGGTTAGAGGTCAGCTTTGGTTGGGGTTTAGAGGTCAGCTTTGGTTGGGGTTTAGAGGTCGGCTTTGGTTGGGGTTTAGAGGTCGGCTTTGGTTGGGGTTAGAGGTCAGCTTTGGTTGGGGTTTAGAGGTCAGCTTTGGTTGGGGTTAGAGGTCGGCTTTGGTTGGGGTTAGAGGTCAGCTTTGGTTTGGGGTTTAGAGGTCGGCTTTGGTTTGGGGTTTAGAGGTCGGCTTTGGTTGGGGTTAGAGGTCGGCTTTGGTTGGGGTTAGAGGTCGGCTTTGGTTGGGGTTTAGAGGTCGGCTTTGGTTGGGGTTTAGAGGTCGGCTTTGGTTGGGGTTAGAGGTCAGCTTTGGTTGGGGTTTAGAGGTCAGCTTTGGTTGGGGTTAGAGGTCAGCTTTGGTTGGGGTTTAGAGGTCGGCTTTGGTTTGGGGTTTAGAGGTCGGCTTTGGTTGGGGTTAGAGGTCGGCTTTGGTTGGGGTTAGAGGTCAGCTTTGGTTGGGGTTTAGAGGTCGGCTTTGGTTTGGGGTTTAGAGGTCAGCTTTGGTTGGGGTTTAGAGGTCAGCTTTGGTTGGGGTTAGAGGTCAGCTTTGGTTTGGGGTTTAGAGGTCGGCTTTGGTTTGGGGTTTAGAGGTCGGCTTTGGTTGGGGTTAGAGGTCGGCTTTGGTTGGGGTTTAGAGGTCGGCTTTGGTTGGGGTTAGAGGTCAGCTTTGGTTGGGGTTTAGAGGTCGGCTTTGGTTGGGGTTTAGAGGTCGGCTTTGGTTGGGGTTTAGAGGTCGGCTTTGGTTGGGGTTAGAGGTCAGCTTTGGTTGGGGTTTAGAGGTCAGCTTTGGTTGGGGTTAGAGGTCAGCTTTGGTTGGGGTTTAGAGGTCAGCTTTGGTTTGGGGTTAGAAGTCGGCTTTGGTTGGGGTTAGAGGTCGGCTTTGGTTGGGGTTAGAGGTCAGCTTTGGTTTGGGGTTAGAAGTCGGCTTTGGTTTGGGGTTAGAAGTCGGCTTTGGTTTGGGGTTAGAGGTCAGCTTTGGTTGGGGTTAGAGGTCAGCTTTGGTTTGGGGTTTAGAGGTCGGCTTTGGTTGGGGTTTAGAGGTCAGCTTTGGTTTGGGGTTAGAAGTCGGCTTTGGTTGGGGTTTAGAGGTCATCTTTGGTTGGGGTTTAGAGGTCATCTTTGGTTGGGGTTAGAGGTCAGCTTTGGTTGGGGTTAGAGGTCAGCTTTGGTTGGGGTTTAGAGGTCATCTTTGGTTGGGGTTAGAGGTCAGCTTTGGTTGGGGTTTAGAGGTCAGCTTTGGTTTAGGGTTAGAGGTCGGCTTTGGTTTGGGGTTTAGAGGTCAGCTTTGGTTGGGGTTTAGAGGTCAGCTTTGGTTTAGGGTTAGAGGTCGGCTTTGGTTGGGGTTAGAGGTCAGCTTTGGTTGGGGTTTAGAGGTCAGCTTTGGTTGGGGTTAGAGGTCGGCTTTGGTTGGGGTTTAGAGGTCAGCTTTGGTTTAGGGTTAGAGGTCGGCTTTGGTTTGGGGTTTAGAGGTCAGCTTTGGTTGGGGTTAGAGGTCAGCTTTGGTTGGGGTTTAGAGGTCAGCTTTGGTTTAGGGTTTAGAGGTCGGCTTTGGTTTGGGGTTTAGAGGTCAGCTTTGGTTTAGGGTTAGAGGTCAGCTTTGGTTGGGGTTAGAGGTCAGCTTTGGTTGGGGTTTAGAGGTCAGCTTTGGTTTAGGGTTTAGAGGTCGGCTTTGGTTTGGGGTTTAGAGGTCAGCTTTGGTTTAGGGTTAGAGGTCGGCTTTGGTTTGGGGTTTAGAGGTCAGCTTTGGTTGGGGTTTAGAGGTCAGCTTTGGTTGGGGTTAGAGGTCAGCTTTGGTTTGGGGTTAGAGGTCAGCTTTGGTTTAGGGTTAGAGGTCGGCTTTGGTTTGGGGTTTAGAGGTCAGCTTTGGTTGGGGGTTAGAAGTCGGCTTTGGTTTGGGGTTAGAAGTCGGCTTTGGTTTGGGGTTTAGAGGTCAGCTTTGGTTGGGGTTTAGAGGTCAGCTTTGGTTGGGGTTAGAGGTCAGCTTTGGTTTGGGGTTAGAGGTCAGCTTTGGTTTAGGGTTAGAGGTCGGCTTTGGTTTGGGGTTTAGAGGTCAGCTTTGGTTGGGGGTTAGAAGTCGGCTTTGGTTTGGGGTTAGAAGTCGGCTTTGGTTTGGGGTTTAGAGGTCAGCTTTGGTTGGGGTTTAGAGGTCAGCTTTGGTTGGGGGTTAGAAGTCGGCTTTGGTTTGGGGTTTAGAGGTCAGCTTTGGTTGGGGGTTAGAGGTCAGCTTTGGTTTGGGGTTTAGAGGTCAGCTTTGGTTGGGGTTTAGAGGTCGGCTTTGGTTGGGGGTTAGAAGTCGGCTTTGGTTTGGGGTTAGAAGTCGGCTTTGGTTGGGGTTTAGAGGTCAGCTTTGGTTGGGGTTTAGAGGTCAGCTTTGGTTGGGGTTTAGAGGTCAGCTTTGGTTGGGGGTTAGAAGTCGGCTTTGGTTGGGGTTTAGAGGTCAGCTTTGGTTTGGGGTTAGAAGTCGGCTTTGGTTGGGGTTTAGAGGTCGGCTTTGGTTGGGGTTAGAGGTCAGCTTTGGTTTGGGGTTAGAAGTCGGCTTTGGTTGGGGTTAGAGGTATCTCAATCTCTCAATCATGGAGCTGCTTCGCGTGATGTATTGTTGTCTCTACCTTCTTGCCCTTTGTGCTGTTGTCTGTGCCCAATAATGTTTGTACCATGTTTTGTGCTGCTACCATGTTGTTATGTTGTGTTGCTTCCATGCTGTGTTGTCATGTGTTGCTGCCTTGCTATGTTGTCGTCTTAGGTCTCTCTTTATGTTGTGTTGTGGTGACTCTTGTCGTGATGTGTGTTTTGTCCTACATTTCTATTTTTAATTCCAGCCCCCTGTTCTCGCAGGAGGCCTTCTGGTAGGCCGTCATTGTAAATAAGAATTTTTAACTGACTTCCTTAGTTAAATAAAATACAAAATAGTGCTGTGTCTGTGTTTCTGCCCAGGAGAAAGCAGAGGAGGAGGAAGGTTGAAAAGGAAGAGTGTGAGGGACGGGCAGCGGCATTCTCCAGTGAGTGACAGCCAGAGAGAGGAAGTGTCTCCTGTAAGTGATGATGTCACAGCAGACTGTGTTCCTCTCAGCCTATCAGAGGAGCTGAAGAGAAAGAATGTGAGAGTCCTGACCCCTCGACCCCCTTCAGTTTGCCTCCCTCTGCCGGTAAGTTCCCTAACCTCTGACCCCCAACCCTCAGAGGAAACTATCTTTCACTCTGTTTTACTATTTTACATTCTGTTCCTCAAAAGCCCTTATGGTTGCCAATTATATAAGGCCTTAGTGGCGTTGGCAAAAGTACCCTGACATATTTAAGGGAACATTTGTGCACTCACATTGCATCATTTATCACGACACAGGAGAAATGTGACCGAGAAACACCACAGATTTCCCTTTGCACACATGCCTGTTATTATTGCTAATTATGCTGCGCAACTACACAACCGCTGACAAAACAGGCCGACTGTCCCGAGTCCTACAGCAAACATAATGTAATACACAACATGGCTATCACCTACATATTCAGAGAGAGATTCTACAGCAGAGAAGTGCAGTGATAAAAATATGCAGTCACAAAATATGGAGAATGGATGACCGTAATTAAACATCATGAAATAATCAACATATTATCAGATCGACCACTCCCACTCAATCTACAGTAGGTCTACAGGCAGAAGAGTGAATTCAGGGCCATGGTCAGGCATCGACCGGTTCTGTTCCATGGTTCTGCTCTGCGGTTCTGTTCCATGGTTCTGCTCTGCGGTTCTGCTCCATGGTTTCCATGGTTCTGCTCTGGACTGTATATTGCATAGAAATAGAAAGCCCTGCATGTGTTTTCATTGAACCCACTTTGAATTAACACACACTACTGTATAGGCAGGTATGAAACATCATGCATAATATCACGGTGGGTATGAAGACAGTAGCCTATCTCACTTTGAATCAAACACATAGGCCTGGCCAACCATGGCAGGCATGAAAATATTTGGCTAAATCATCAAACAGTATTCAGGCTTACCTTTTCTTGTGTTTGACGTTCTACAGCACTAGGCTTGATGTTGCAGATGGCGATTATTTCATCATAGTCCAAAGAGTCACTGACTTCCCTTTCAAAGGACAACATGACTAGATTGTTGAGATTTAGCCTCTCAGCAGTACATGTGGTGGAGAAGAGCCTCTCAACACAACATGTGGTGGAGAAGAGCCTCTCAGCAGTACATGTGGTGGAGAAGAGCCTCTCAGCAGTACATGTGGTGGAGAAGAGCCTCTCAGCACTACATGTGGTGGAGAAGAGCCTCTCAACAGTACATGTGGTGGAGAAGAGCCTCTCAACACAACATGTGGTGGAGAAGAGCCTCTCAGCAGTACATGTGGTGGAGAAGAGCCTCTCAGCAGTACATGTGGTGGAGAAGAGCCTCTCAGCAGTACATGTGGTGGAGAAGAGCCTCTCAGCAGTACATGTAGTGGAGAAGAGCCTCTCAGCAGTACATGTGGTGGAGAAGAGCCTCTCAGCAGTACATGTGGTGGAGAAGAGCTTCTCAGCAGTACATGTGGTGGAGAAGAGCCTCTCAGCAGTACATGTGGTGGAGAAGAGCCTCTCAGCAGTACATGTGGTGGAGAAGAGCCTCTCAGCAGTACATGTGGTGGAGAAGAGCCTCTCAGCAGTACATGTGGTGGAGAAGAGCCTCTCAGCAGTACATGTGGTGGAGAAGAGCCTCTCAACAGTACATGTGGTGGAGAAGAGCCTCTCAGCAGTACATGTGGTGGAGAAGAGCCTCTCAGCAGTACATGTGGTGGAGAAGAGCCTCTCAGCAGTACATGTGGTGGAGAAGAGCCTCTCAACAGTACATGCGGTGGAGCAGAGCCTCTCAACAGTACATGCGGTGGAGAAGAGCCTCTCAACAGTACATGCGGTGGAGAAGAGCCTCTCAACAGTACATGCGGTGGAGAAGAGCCTCTCAGCAGTACATGTGGTGGAGAAGAGCCTCTCAGCAGTACATGTGGTGGAGAAGAGCCTCTCAGCAGTACATGTGGTGGAGAAGAGCCTCTCAGCAGTACATGTGGTGGAGAAGAGCCTCTCAGCAGTACATGTGGTGGAGAAGAGCCTCTCAACACAACATGTGGTGGAGAAGAGCCTCTCAGCAGTACATGTGGTGGAGAAGAGCCTCTCAGCAGTACATGTGGTGGAGAAGAGCCTCTCAGCAGTACATGTGGTGGAGAAGAGCCTCTCAGCAGTACATGTGGTGGAGAAGAGCCTCTCAGCAGTACATGTGGTGGAGAAGAGCCTCTCAGCAGTACATGTGGTGGAGAAGAGCCTCTCAGCAGTACATGTGGTGGAGAAGAGCCTCTCAACAGTACATGTGGTGGAGAAGAGCCTCTCAGCAGTACATGTGGTGGAGAAGAGCCTCTCAGCAGTACATGTGGTGGAGAAGAGCCTCTCAGCAGTACATGTGGTGGAGAAGAGCCTCTCAGCAGTACATGTGGTGGAGAAGAGCCTCTCAACACAACATGTGGTGGAGAAGAGCCTCTCAGCAGTACATGTGGTGGAGAAGAGCCTCTCAGCAGTACATGTGGTGGAGAAGAGCCTCTCAGCAGTACATGTGGTGGAGAAGAGCCTCTCAGCAGTACATGTGGTGGAGAAGAGCCTCTCAGCAGTACATGTGGTGGAGAAGAGCCTCTCAGCAGTACATGTGGTGGAGAAGAGCCTCTCAGCAGTACATGTGGTGGAGAAGAGCCTCTCAACAGTACATGTGGTGGAGAAGAGCCTCTCAGCAGTACATGTGGTGGAGAAGAGCCTCTCAGCAGTACATGTGGTGGAGAAGAGCCTCTCAGCAGTACATGTGGTGGAGAAGAGCCTCTCAGCAGTACATGTGGTGGAGAAGAGCCTCTCAGCAGTACATGTGGTGGAGAAGAGCCTCTCAGCAGTACATGTGGTGGATAAGAGCCTCTCAGCAGTACAGCAGGAAGTCATAGGACTCCTGCCCCTAACCCTTACTCGGCTATGGATGTTTGGGAAAATGTCAGGGCTGCAGCTGTCCAAAACTTTGATAAGGGAAATCATTCCTGAACCCCCCTCCAATTTCCAACACAGTTGCTGAATAAACACAGTTAATTTATCATCCTCAACATAGATAATATAGTGATCACATAGGGCCTGCAGTGATTATTTCAGTGTTGCGTTTTTGGGCAGCTGCTCTTGACGATGTTGATTTAAACCTTCAATATTAATTTAAAAAAGTTATTAAAGCTGCAATACTTCTTTGGGTTGGTAGGTTGATTGAGTAGGTTGATGTGTATGATATTGGAAGTGATTTAGTGAGAGTGTGTACGATGTCTGTATAAGAGGAAGACTATAATGTGTGATGTCCAAATAAATAATAACTCTGCCAATTTGCATGGTTGAGTGTCTATGTGTGTAACATGTTGTGCGTATAGCCTTAATATTCATGATGATAATTGTAATCCATATCGTATCACCATCATAGTTGCATCATAATTACCTTTAACATAATTGAAAATCACATCGCAGCATTTCCATAGCAATTGACGTTTCACATGATGATGAAAGAGACCTTGCTAGAGACGGCTTCACTACAGTACAAATATATTCCGTACAATATGTTACTATTCCCCAATGCCCCTATTCTGATATCTTCCCCTTGCTTGTTGTAAACATATATAAACGTGTAGACAAAGACATAGAAAAGATATACAAACAAGAAACATTAAATTATAGAACAGTTCTCGACAATAGAGGGAGAAGAGAAGAGGAAAGAGAGTGAGAGAAGAGAGCGAGATCACGTGTGTGTGTGTGTGTGTATAAGTCCGTTTGTGTAAGCGAGCATGTAATTGAGTATGTTTGTGTTCATATCCACTTCATAATGTTCAGATATTTTTACAGTTCCCATACCTTCTTTTTTTCGTAACCTGAAGTCCCTGTAGAATTTAGTACAGCCACGGTGTTATGGAGCTGTCTCGGAACAGCTGTCCATCTATAAAGAGTTTGTCCACAATGAGAAAGGCACGCTTACTCTTCCCCCTTTGTTGCCTTTGTACCGGATACAGTCTCTTACGACGTTCGTTTATCTCCCTTGGAAATTGGCACATCGTTTGATTAACTATTTAAGACAGCCTAACCAGAAGGGAAAATAACCTGTTCCTGACCCCCCTTCTCCCACTGCCACTGGCCTTTGCAGATTCTGCTCCTGAAGTTGTTGGTAAAAGGTTACACCAGAGGTTGGCAACCTTTTCCATTTGGAATGCCAGTTTATCTTACCATTTCTACCGATCTGCGTGCCAGTTAAAGTTTTCATATGCACATTTTCATGGAACAGTTTAATTTAATTTATAATACACTTTGTATCTCAAAATAATTGTCATGTGGTTTTACATCTAAATCTAAATGAAAATGATACAAATCTAAAAGTAACTTCTGTTGCCATTGCCAACTATGTGAAGGTAGTCTTTGTAAAGCCAACAAATAAAAACATTGCAGCTTGTAGGTAGAAAATATCCTGATAAATATAAATATCTTATAAATCACATGGCCTGTCTGCAACGAACTTGAAACATTGTATCAACTATCAACTGTGTCCAGCCCAAAGCTCTTGCTAACCAACTTGCAACATTGTATAAAATATTCTGGGTCCTCAGTTTCCAGCGCCAGTGAGCTCTGGACAGACACAGCTGTAGGCTATTTGTGGAAGGGATAAGGTATTCAAGTATGTGGCTCCCAAGTGGCTCAGCGGTCCAAGGCACTGCAATTCAGTTAAAAACAAATTCTTATTTAGAATGACGGCCTAACCCGGTCAAACCCGGACGACTCTGGGCCAATTGTGCGTCGCCCTATGGGACTCCCAATCACGGCCAGATGTGATACAGCCTGGATTCGAACCAAGGACTGTAGTGACACCTCTTGCACTGAGATGCAGTGCCTTAGACTGCTGCCCCATTCGGGAGCCCAACATTGACAGGAGTGCACCCAACAAAAGAAAATGTATACTTTTACAAAACTTGTAAATGTAATGAAATAAACCAAAACTTGGTTCTCACAAGTGTAGCATAGGTTGTGAGCTCTCCAAACAACGTGTCCAATGACAACGGTAAACGACTGTAATAATAATATATTGAATGCATTAACAGAAGTTACCGTAACCAAACAAACATTGTAGAATAGAATTTAAGGTTATTAACGGTAAATGTACTATAGTACTGGTGATATCTGTAATGGGGAATTGATAGACACTAACAATCAAAGGTTAAACAATTCACACAACGGTTATGAAGTTAATAAACAATGAATGAATGCGCACAAAACGTTGGGAAAGAGTGCATTCTGCATCTACCCACACGTCCCTTCTTCATGTACCCAACCATCCCCGCAGCCGCGTCAATCAATTAGTTCCCTGAGACAGGTGCAAATCAGACAGGTGTCTCGTGTGCCATAAAAAAAAAACATATATTTGCAACTGCTCGACAAAAAAAAAATCTTGGTCGACCAAACAATCGACCAGATGGGGTCAGCCATAATGTATGTGTTGAATATATTCCACGATTTGAGCGAGTGCTCGGCTCGTGCTCTACACTGTGTGCACCCGTATGCGCGCCGAAATCTACGCCCACCGTGACCTATAGCACCGCCCACCGGGTGAAATGGCTGAGTGTGTCCCATGTCTACGTGTCGCTTTGTCCTGTTTAGCGTAAAACATAACAATGTCCACAACCACGATTACGCTCTACAAATGAATAGTCCATGGCCTCCTAGTTAAGTTGATTTATAACATTACCCTGGCTTTGATTGCCATGGCTTGCACTGTAGCCTTCAAATGTATACAGTGCATAAGAGTGGGGTTTACTAGCCTGATGCTTGACTCATGCTTCGCGAAGGTGCTTCCAATCCTTATATCCGTCTAACAAATGAGCTGTCCATAGTGGAACTCATTTTATAGAAAACAGCATCCCTTGACGAACTTATTTCAGACAAACTGTCCATACCATTTGATTGTGATAAAACCAATAAGATGTCAGTAACCTCCTACTGCATTTTCCCAAAATGTCTGATTAGTCAGGAGACGATACAAACTAGAAATTAAATTCATTTTTTATATGCACTACATGACCAAAAGTATGTGGACAGGGGTTGAGGTCAGGGCTCTGTGCAGGCCAGTCAAGTTCTTCCACACTGATCTCGACAAACCATTTCTGTATGGACCTCGCTTTGTGCACGGGGGCATTGTCATGCTGAAACAGGAAAGGGCCTTCCTCAAACTGTTGCCACAAAGTTAGAAGCATAGAACCATGAAAAACAGCCCCAGACCACTATTCACCAAACTTAGTGGTCAGGGGCAAACTTAGTGGTCTGGGACACCAAACTTTAGTTGGCACTATGCAATCGGGCAGGTAGCGTTGTCCTGGCATCCGCCAAACCCAGATTTGTCCGTCGGACTGCCAGTTGGTGAAGATTGACTGATCACTCCAGTGAACGCGTTTCCAATGGTCCAGAGTCTATTGGCTGCGAGCTTTACACCACTCCAGCCGACGCTTGGCATTGCGCATGGTGATATTAGGCTTGTGTGCGGTTGCTCGGCCATGGAAACCCATTTCATGAAGCTCCCAATGAACAGTTCTTGTGCTGACGTTGCTTCCAGAGGCAGTTTGGAACTCGGTAGTGAGTGTTGCAACCGAGGACAGACAATTTTTACATGCTTCAGCACTCTGCGGTCCCATTCTGTGAGCTTGTGTGGCCTACCACTTTGTGGCTGAGCCCTTGTTGCTCCTAGGCATTTTCACTTCACAATAACAGCACTTACGGTTGACCGGGGTAGCTCTAGCAGGAAATGCGATGAACTAACTTGTTGGAAAGGTGGAATCCTATGACTGTGCCATGTTGAAAGTCACTGAGCTCTTCAGTAAGGCCATTCTACTGCCAATGTTTGTCTATGGAGACTGCATGGCTGTGTGTTCGATTTTATACACCTGTCAGCAACGGGTGTGGCTGAAATAGCCGAATCCACTAATTTGAAGGGGTGTCCACATACTGCATATATTTTAAGACAGCCTGATTTGGGTGGGCCAGTATTGAACCTGTCGTGGCTTTGCCTCAGTAAGGCCTGTGTGCTTATTTCCTACTTGTATTGTTGTGTGTTTTCACAGATTGTCAGTGAGACATACCCTGTGGTGTGCAACAGTGATCCGCACCATCACAAGCCCTTCACCTCCTCTGGACACCACTTCCTAGAAGACCCTAATCCCAACTTTAACCCTAGCCCCAACCCCAGCAGGACCACTCTCCACTCTGCTATCGTCCGCATCACTGACTCCCTGCAGGCAGACATCATGGTGAGGGAGAGGAGAGAGAAAGAAGGGGCGAGATGGGAGAAGGGTGAGGTGAAAGGGGAGAGGGAGAAGGAGAGGGAAAAAGAGAGAGAAAGGGAGGAGAAACAGGGTGTGGCAGGGCCCCACAGTGTGAGCCTCTGGGTTCTGTCTGCTGATGGGAGGGTTGGTAAGGCCTCAGAACTGGGACAACTCCCGCTGCATAGCAACCAGCTGTCCCCCCCTCCCTCAAGCAGGGCCCATCTCCTCCCCCCTCCCCCCCCCAGGCAGAAGCGAGGCAACTCCACTGCTGTGGGTCCTGTGCTCAATGGGATGAACCCTAAAATGTCGGAGCCTCTGATTGGCCCTCCAGACTACTTTAGACCACTCCCCTCTGGAACCAGCAAGAGGCTTCAGACAAGCTTTCCCAGGGAGCCAATCACAGGTCAGATGGACTTCCTGTTCATCTCCAAGCCGCTGAAGCATCATCATGAAGAGAGCATGAGTCCGCTGGTTGCCAAGCAACAGGCCAGTAGGGAGGATTGGCGGTTGGGCCAGAGGCACTTGGTGATGCTGTCAGAGGAAATAGATGTAGAGAACATCAGAGTTTACGGAGTCCGCTTCTTCCTGTCCCAACTCGGGAACAAGACCCCACGGCATTCCACCTCCCTCTATCTCTCAGAACATCACTCACACACACATGATGTCAAAACCAATTCCCTTTACGACTCAGGCATGGAACACACATTGAAAACCTGCTCCTCTTATGAGTCTGGCTCAGAACAGACACTGAGACCCAACTTCCCCTTCGACCCTCAGCAGGCTATCAGCATCCCTACAGCAGAGAATGTTCTCTTACCATGAATAGAGAGTAGGACTATATATTATCTAGCTAGCTATATATTCTATAACATAGCAATTACGTTACGTTTTTTACAATAAATTTGAACTGCAAACTTCATTGATAATGCGTATTTATTTCATCTGTTTTCTCTGAAACGATGCATACACTTTCCACTAGATGGAGACAACCATTTGACTCCGCCAGAGATACTGATGACGACACAACCTTGCGGAAGTTGCAACCCTTCAGGGTGTACGCAGGCAAAGATTATGGATATAGTAACAAGATGCATGTCTCTCCACCCTAACAATGTGAGTCTTTGTCCACAAAGCGGAACAGCAGTCTGTCTAGCTCCCGCCTATCCTTTCTATGGATTGGTGGATACGTCTCATTATTGTAATCTGTTTTTTAAATATTCGATGAGGGTTGTTGTTTTCATCCGCTTGTATTCAATGGTGAGATGCAACAGGGCATCCTCAAGCAGTTCCAGCGGGACTTTTACGGGATCAAAGCGAGCGCACAGCAGGAAAAGCTTTCTCTGTGACCCCACCCCCCCCCCATCCTGAGTGAGTCTGATCACACCTCTTCAAACTGTCCTACAGACGAGGATAGTCACCCCCCCCCAGCACTGAACACACCCAGGGCCCACAACTGCACTGCTCCTCCATCATTGAGAGGGATACATTCACAGAGCTGGAAAGAGACATGGTGGAGCTCAGAGAGCTAGCCCACACAATCCAGACAGAACAAACCCACAAAACAGACCAGCACAAATCCCCCCCAACAAGACCCGGAGGGCAGAAGGTGGAGATGGATGGCTGCCTGAGAGAGCCAGCTGCTCTACGGACTGAGGTGAGGGAACTTAAAGGGGAATGGAAA
Source organism: Salvelinus alpinus (assembly GCF_045679555.1). Taxonomy (NCBI): domain Eukaryota; kingdom Metazoa; phylum Chordata; class Actinopteri; order Salmoniformes; family Salmonidae; genus Salvelinus; species Salvelinus alpinus. Next base: position 56,652,862 of record NC_092101.1, read on the forward strand.
CATAAGGATTTAGAACTCCAGCTAACTGTAAATCCCCATATTGGCATTGTTGCATCACTGGCAGGAGAGAACATTTTGGAACTCCCAAAAATGGCTGGATTTACCGAGTAGCTCTGAGTCAGAATGAGTTTATTTACAGAGGATGAAATAATGTTAGTTAGGGAGCCAATAAACCTACTGAAGCCCTTCATGTTTGAGCCATCGTTGCCCCAGATCAAAGAGTTCGTTCTAGTATTACATCCAGTCAGAGGTTCCTGTCAGGCTGTCTGGATGGTGATGTATTACATCCAGTCAGAGGTTCCTGTCAGTCTGTCTGGATGGTGATGTATTACATCCAGAGGTTCCTGTCAGTCTGTCTGGATGGTGATGTATTACATCCAGGTCAGAGGTTCCTGTCAGTCTGTCTGGATGGTGATGTATTACATCCAGTCAGAGGTTCCTGTCAGTCTGTCTGGATGGTGATGTATTACATCCAGTCAGAGGTTCCTGTCAGTCTGTCTGGATGGTGATGTATTACATCCAGGTCAGAGGTTCCTGTCAGTCTGGTGATGTATTACATCCAGGTCAGAGGTTCCTGTCAGTCTGTCTGGATGGTGATGTATTACATCCAGTCAGAGGTTCCTGTCAGTCTGTCTGGATGGTGATGTATTACATCCAGGTCAGAGGTTCCTGTCAGTCTGTCTGGATGGTGATGTATTACATCCAGGTCAGAGGTTCCTGTCAGTCTGTCTGGATGGTGATGTATTACATCCAGGTCAGAGGTTCCTGTCAGTCTGTCTGGATGGTGATGTATTACATCCAGGTCAGAGGTTCCTGTCAGTCTGTCTGGATGGTGATGTATTACATCCAGAGGTTCCTGTCAGTCTGTCTGGATGGTGATGTATTACATCCAGAGGTTCCTGTCAGTCTGTCTGGATGGTGATGTATTACATCCAGTCAGAGGTTCCTGTCAGTCTGTCTGGATGGTGATGTATTACATCCAGGTCAGAGGTTCCTGTCAGTCTGTCTGGATGGTGATGTATTACATCCAGTCAGAGGTTCCTGTCAGTCTGTCTGGATGGCTGTCTGGATGGTGATGTATTACATCCAGAGGTTCCTGTCAGTCTGTCTGGATGGTGATGTATGTATTGGACGTGTCACTAATCCTTATGAAGGACTTCCTGGCAAAAGAGGTTACTCGATCAGTCAGCAGCCGATATGCCAGTTAAATAATTGGTGAAATTTTGCTGTAGGGGCAGGACTCCGTTGTATACTGATGGTCGTGAGCGCAGTCTAGCTGGGCCCTGAGCTCTTTAGTGATGGTCCCGGTGGACCTCTTCTCCCCCGCAGCACATGAACACTCTGGCACCAAGGGGTCAGTTTGGCATGCTGTACTAACTGTTCTTTCCTGTTGGTAGAAAATAATTAAGGCATCTATTAGGCTATAGTTATATTCAAGAATCACTGCATATACTTGAACTAAACAATAGCCTTAGAAATAACATGGATTTGCATGTACCTCCTCTGCCTCCTGGACAGTTTCCTCCAGGATGAAAACATTCAGGGATGAAGATGTCATCTTGAAAATAAACAAACGTTTTGTTAACTTCTTATGGCTGCAGGGGCAGTATTGAGTAGCTTGGATGAAAGGTGCCCAGAGTAAACTGCCTGCTCCTCAGTCCCAGTTGCTAATATATGCATATAATTATTAGTATTGGATAGAAAACACTGAAGTTTCTAAAACTGTTTGAATGATGTCTGTGAGTATAACAGAATTTAGAAATCAAAACAGGAAGTGGGAAATCTGAGGTTGGTCGATTTTTTTTTTGGAACTCATCGCCTATCGAATACACAGTGGGATATGGATCAGTTTGCACTTCCTACGGCTTCCACTAGATGTCAACAGTCTGTAGAACCTTGTCTGATGCTTCTACTGTGAAGTGGGGCCGAAGGAGACAGGAATGAGTCAGGTCTACCATGAGCTGACCATGCTCTGACCATGCGCGCTCACATGAGAGGGAGCTCTGTTCCATCACACATCTGAAGTCAATGGAATTCTCCGGTTGGAACGTTATTGAAGATAAAACATCCTAAAGATTGATTCAATACATCGTTTGACATGTTTTTACTGACTGTTACGGAACTTTTTGACATTTCGTCTGCTTTTAGTGAACGCACTTCCTGACTTTGGATTTGTTTACCAAACACGCTAACAAATGTAGCTATTTGGACATAAATTATGGACATTACCGAACAAAACAAAAATTTCTTGTGGGAGTCCTGGGAGTGCATTCCGGCGAAGATCAGCAAAGGTAAGTGAAGATTTATAATGCTATTTATGAGTTTTGTTGACTGCACAATTTGGCGGGTAACTGTATGGCTTCCTTTTGTGGCTGAACGCTGTTCTCAGATTATTGAATATTGTGCTTTTGCCGTAAAGGTTTTTGAAATCTGACACAGCGGTTGCATTAAGAACAAGTGTATCTTTAATTCTATGTAAAACATGTATCTTTCATCAAAGTTTATGATTAGTAGTTATGTTATTTGACGTGGCTCTCTGCAATTTCTGGCATTTCTGAACATGGTGCCAATGTAAACTGAGGTTTTTGGATATAAATATGAACTTTATCGTACAAAACATATATGTATTGTGTAACATGAAGTCCTATGAGTGTCATCTGATGAAGATCATCAAAGGTTAGTGATTAATTTTATCTCTATTTCTGCTTTTTGTGACTCCTGTCTTTGGTTGGAAAAATGGCTGTGTTTTTCTGTGATTTTGCGGTGACCTAACATAATCGTGTGTGGTGCATTCTCTGTAAAGCCTTTTTGAAATCGGACACTGTGGTGGGATTAACAAGAAGTGTATCTTTAAAATGGTGTGAAATACTTGTATGCTTGAGGAATTATTTTAATTATGAGATTTCTGTTGTTTGAATTTGGCGCCCTGCACTTTCACTGTTGTCATATCGATCCCGTTAACGGGATTGCAGCCATAAGAAGTTTGACAACTGAACCCAAGTATATCAGTTGGCATTAACAAGCTACCTGTTGTATTCTTTGTCAACACACACACACAGCAAATACAGGGACATTTATTTTTCAGCGAACATTAGCTATGTCAACTTCAGTCTAACTAAATGAGGTGGAGCTAACAACATATTACTTGACTCTCTGAGGTGGAAGCTAGCTACAGTAACTACCTAATAACAGGTACACAGAGAAACTGTTGCAATTTTAGTTGCAGTTGAGTTGCTTGCTAATGTTAGTTGCTGGGGGGTGTTACACAAAACACTTCAGACGCAATTAGCTAGTTACCTTCAACTAGAGTTGCAACAAAGTTGTCCAGTGTCTAATGCTAGCCTCGTCAACAACATTCATGACCGGTTAACGTTTCCTCGGGCTCCTTTGCATTGACTCACGTCGCCTCCTCCGTTCAGTTGCTTTTGCTTGACTCTGAAGTCAGCGACGTTGATGATGGTCGGTCGGTAATCCCAACACCATAACCCTCTAAATGTCAAATGGAGGCCCAAGCAGAGGGCATTAAATAGGCCTATGGCTCCTTTCCATTCGGAAACTCCTGGTTGCCGCATTGAAAGTGCCCTTTATCGCTAAGCCTGCCTCCGCGAAGTGCTGTCTGCAGATCCTGCTAGCTCGAGCTGGCATGTCCTTTCTCTGCAGGACATGGAGCCACTTCTTCAAAAGTGCAGCCTATGGTAGTTTACCAAGGGATTTTTTTGGAGCCAATTCATACAGCCCGGCGCTATACAGTTCATGTTTGAATTACTATTTGTTGTTTCCATCTTCGTTGTCCGCACCTAACCTCACTCTCTTCGATTGACACTCCGCGTAAAAACTCAATACCACAGACAATTTGATTACGCACTGGTGTCAGTCGTTACTATGGCAATTTAAAATGGCGCTGACCATAGCTCAAATAAACTTTGTAGACGATCAAAATACTAAACATAGAGATGTTTTTATGGTAAATGCACATGTTTAGTATTAGTAGATTGTTAACTGTAAATATAAGCAGAGAATTATTCAATCACCCGACCTCAACCCAATTGAGATTGTTTGGGATGAGTTGGACTGCAGAGTTAAGGAAAAGCAGCCAACAAGTGCTCAGCATATGTGGGAACTCCCTTCAAGACTGTTGAAAAAGCAGGTTGACAGAAGGACAAAGCTGTCATCAAGGCAAAGGGTGGCTGCTTTTTTGGTTACTACATGATTTCATGTGTTATTTCATAGTTTTGATGTCTTCACTATTATTCTACAATGAAGAAAATAGTTTAAATAAAGCAAAACCCTTGAATCTGTAGTTGTGTCCACACTTTTGACTTGTACTGTATGAATGTATATATACAGTTGGAGTCGGAAGTTTACATACACAAAGACATTTAAACTCAGTTTTTCACAATTCCTGACATTTAATCCTAGTAGAAATGCCCTGTCTTAAGTCAGTTAGGATCACCACTTTATTTTAAGAATGTGAAATGTCAGAATAATAGTAGAGAGAATTATTAATTTCAGTTTTTATTTCTTTCATCACATTCCCAGTGGGTCAGAAGTTTACATACATTCAATTAGTATTCGGTAGCATTGCCTTTAAACTGTTTAACTTGGGTCAAACGTTCCGGGTTGCCTTCCACAAGCTTTCAATAATAAGTTGGGTGAATTTTGGCCCATTCCTCCTGACAGAGCTGGTGTAACTGAGTCAGGTTTTTAGGTCTCCTTGCTCACATACGCTTTTTCAGTTCTGCCGACACATTTTCTATAGGATTGAGGTCAGGGCTTGACTTTGTTGTCCTTAAGCCATTTTGCCACAACTTTGGAAGTATGCTTGGGGTCATTGTCCATTTGGAAGACCCATTTGCGACCAAGCTTTAACTTCCTGACTGATGTCTTGAGATGTTGCTTCAATATAGCCCCATAATTTTCCTGCCTCATGATGCCATCCATTTTGTGAAGTGCACCAGTCCCTCCTGCAGCAAAGCACCCACAAAACATGATTCTGCCACCCCCGTGCTTCACGGTTGGGATGGTGTTCTTCGGCTTGCAAGCTTCCCCCTTTTTCCTCCAAACATAACGATGGTTATTATGGCCAAACAGTTATATTTTTGTTTCATCAGACCAAAGGACATTTCTCCAAAAAGTACGATCTTTGTCCCCATGTGCAGTTGCAAACCGTAGTCTGGCTTTTTTATGGCGGTTTTGGAGCAGTGGCTTCTTCCTTGTTGAGCAGCCTTTCAGGTTATGTCGATATAGGACTCGTTTTATTGTGGATATAGATAATTTTGCCACAGATAACCTACCACAGAAGCCAAGCTTCCTGACATCCAGGACCTATATACTAGGCGGTGTCAGAGGAAGGCCCAAAAAATTGTCAAAGACTCCAGTCACCCAAGTCACAGACTGTTCTCTCTGCTACCGCACGGCAAGCGGTGCCAGAGCGCAAAGGACCAAAAGGCTCCTTACCAGCGTCTTTAACAACCCTTCCTACATGTACAAATTACCTTGACTAACCTGTAATCCCGCACATTGACTCAGTACCGGTACTCCCTGCATATAGCCTCGTTATTGTTTTGTAATTTTCTTGTTATATTTCAATGTTTTCGATTTTTTTTTTCACTAGTTAATTTAGTAAATATTTTATTAACTCTATTTCTTAAACTGCATTATTGGTTAGTGGCTTGTAAGTAAGCATTTCACTGTAAGGTCTACGTATTCGGCGCATGTGACATAGCCTGTCTTCAAATCAAATGTTATGTGCACTACTCTTGTACTTTAACTATTTACACATCATTACAACACTGTATGTAGATGTAACGGATGTGAAATGGCTAGCTAGTTAGCGGGTACGCGCTAATAGCGTTTCAATCGGTTACGTCACTTGCTCTGAGACTTGAAGTAGGGTTTCCCCTTGCTCTGCAAGGGCCGCAGCTTTTGTGGAGCGATGGGTAACGATGCTTCGTGGGTGACCGTTGTTGATGTGTGCAGAAGGTCCCTGGTTCGCGCCCGTGTCGGGGCGAGGGGACGGTTTAAAGTTAATCGGTTACCATTGATGCTGTTGACCCGGATCACTGGTTGCTGCGGAAAAGGAGGAGGTCGAAAGGGGGGTGAGTGTAACGGATGTGAAATGGCTAGCTAGTTAGCGGGTACGCGCTAATGGTGTTTCAATCGGTTACTTCACTTGCTCTGAGACTTGAAGTAGGGTTTCCCCTTGCTCTGCAAGGGCCGCGGCTTTTGTGGAGCGATGGGTAACGATGCTTCGTGGGCGACCGTTGTTGATGTGTGCAGAAGGTCCCTGGTTCGCGCCCGTGTCGGGGCGAGTGGACGGTTTAAAGTTATACTGTTACATAATATGACATGTGAAATGCCTTTATTATTTTAAAACTTTTGTGAGTGTGTTTACTGTTACTTTTTTGTTTATTTCACTTTTGTTTATTATCTATTTCACTTGCTTTGGCAACGTAAACATGTTTCCCATGCCAATAAAGCCCCTCGAATTGAAATTGACAGATTTTCCGCCGAGTTGTGCCTCTCATTCCTCTTCCTCTGACGCAGGCCAAGCAAGCGATGGCTGAGAGAGAGGAGGATGGTTAGTGCTCTATGGGATCCTTAATACGTCCACATCCTAAATCATAACCCTAACTTTACCTTAAAGGTAGACTCAGCGATATGATATAGATTCAGAAAGTGAACAGCATAGTTGGTTAATTTCCGCAAAAACTAAGGGCGTTGAAGCGTGGGGATAACTGCTCCGCTGTTTTGGAGCCCTGGCAACAACGCCGTACACAGCGTGAAGCAACCCGTGCACATGCGCAGATACTGTCCGTGTTCGAGTGCATCAACACCGTTATGTATCATTGGTAAATTGTGACTGACTGATCTACAAATAATAATGAGTTATTTATGATGCAAGGTGATTTGTAGGTCAGTCAGTCGCCTGCAGTCGTTTTGATTATCTCGAATACAGTCCATTTCTGCGGTGCTGCTCGTGGCAACGTCATATCGTCGAGTCTACCTTTTACCGGACGTCCCAATGATCCCATTTAGACTTAGACTTTTCTAGAGAAGGATAGAGAGTGGGAAAGAGGAAAGAGTGCTTGGGGATGGCGGACAAATCTCTCACGGTGTTCGTGAAGCTGTTCGCCGCGGTATTTTACGGACTCAGTTCTTTCCTCATCGTCGTGGTAAACAAGAGCATCCTCACAAACTATAGGTTTGTTTGATTTCCGTTTAGGCTGTTCGCTAGTTCCAAAAACATCTAGACACACAGCGATGCTACGTACCGTTTGATTCTGGTCAGGCTATTCATTAACTAGCTAACGTAAACTCACTTGCTAGTTAGATAATATTGCTTGGACAGGTTACGTTATTTAGCTAGTTAATTAACGTCAGCGAGCTACTTCCTACTAACGTTAGATACACATTTAGACAGTTATTTATATTGTCTATGTAGGTAACTTAGCTACAGGTTTGAGGCTTTGGTGGCTAACGTTAAACTTTAAATAATTAACTTTGATCGCTACACTAGCTAGCTGACTACTGTAGCTTTGTCGATGTGTCACGGTTTGGGGCACCTTCATATCACAAAGTTACACGAGATGTTTGTCAATTTTCTCAAGCTGTTTTCTTGTCACAGTACGATACATTTTTACTTTCAGGTTCCCCTCGTCAATATGTGTCGGCATCGGTCAGGTAGGTGTTATTCCTGTGTTTGTGTGTGAGAGAGCGCAAGAGAAAGTGCGGTGTGTTACTCCAGTATAACTGAGGTGTCTGTGTTGTAGATGCTGGCCACCGTGGTCGTGCTGTGGGTGGGCAAGGCTCTGAGGGTGCTAAGTTTCCCAGACTTCGACCATAGTATACCTCGCAAGGTGAGTCAGTCAGCTAATAGGTAGGTGTGCATGTCTGTCTGTGTCCATCTTTGTGTGTGTAACGTGTTTCTCTTGTTGCAGACCTTCCCGCTCCCTTTCTTGTACGTAGGGAACCAGATAACTGGACTGTTTGGAACAAAACGGCTAAAGTATGTTATGGTTATCTGGGTTTATATGTTATGGTTATATGTAATGGATATATGTCGTGGTAGGGCTGGGCGATATGGCCAAAATCTCATATCCCGATATAGGTCATTTCAAATCTGATAACGATACATATCATGATATAGTACATTTTCTGTGAATTCAATGAATCAATAGTTTATATAAAATGACCACATGTAAAGGCCTATTTCTCATTACATTTTGAATTAAACTCAACAAATTAAAGGTTCTTAATCATATTTGATAAGTTCTCCTTTTATTTAGAACCTTTGCACATTTTCAATTAAGCATGTAACAAAATATAAAATAATGTATAAAATCGAAAAAGGTAAATGGAAAACACTTCAACTATAGTTGCAAACATATATATATAAAAATTGGGGGGGTTGCCTGTGTTGCATGTTATTTTGGCATTAATACGTGTCGCATATCAATTTGGTACCTTGGGTCGGGTGTTAACTCACGAAACCCCTGTTTCTTGACTGTAAATTGGGGCCATGTCTTTGCAGATGTAAGTTGTAACAGCAGCTGTTATCTCCTTCCATCTTCGTGATTCTTTGCCATATGGTGTGCCGCGGGCAAACGCTCTTGCAACGTCTGAGTCGGATTTGTTTTGAGCACTCAACTTTACTTTTTTGGGTCTCATCCGTAGACTCTCTCTGTACTGTTTCACAGGGCAGGGTAGCCTGGTGCGTTGGGACTAGTAACCGAAAGGTTGCAGGTTCATATCCCCGAGCTGACAAGGTACAAATCTGTCGTTCTGCCCCTGAACAGGCAGTTAACCCACTGTTCCTAGGCCGCCATTGAAAATAAGAATTTGTTCTTAACTGACTTGCCTAGTTAAATAAAGGTAAGATAACATTTAAATAAAAATAAAACTGTTTCACATGATTCTTGCGTAGGTGGTAAAAGAGGTTAGTGGTGTTTGAGCCTGTTCTCAGGACCGGCCTGCGGCATATTTTGCAAAGGACGGTTTTCTGGTCCGTGTCAGACTTTTCATACCCAAACCACGTCCATGACCGAAGTAGCTCCTCTTTAAGGTACGAGCTCCTTGTCTCCGTGCTCTATGTCACGTTCACTCCATGTTTGTGTTGCAAATTTCTAGAACGCAAAGCGTCGTCAAGTTGACAAAAAATATTGCCGTAAAGAGTGTGATTTGCGACACAACGGAATAAACGATAGAGCATAATATTAAACGATAGATGTTTTTCTATTGTCACATGATATATATCGTCATATTGCCCAGCCCTATGTTGTGGCTACCCGGAGGTTCGGAAAGTATTCAGACCCCTTCTGTTTTCCCACATTTTGTTACGTTACAGCCTTATTCTGAAAGGGATTAAAATAAACATGTTCCTCATCAATCTACACACAATACCACATAATGACAAAACGAAAACAGGTTTTTAGCGATGTTTGTAAATGTATAAAATAAAAAAAAAGATGTAAATAAAGTAAGTATTCAGACCCTTTGCTATGAGACTCGAAATTGAGCTCAGGTGCATCCTATTTCCATTGATCATCCTTGATGTTTCTACAACTTGATTGGATTCCACCTGTGGTAAATTCAATTGATTGGACAGGCATACACCTGTAAGGTCCCACAGTTGACAGCGCATGCCAGAGCAAAAACCAAGCCATGAGGTCGAAGCAATTGTCCGTAGACAATCCTCTGATACAGGATTGTGTCGAGGTACAGATCTGGGGAAGGGTACCAAAACATTTCTGGAGCATTGAAGGTCCCCAACAACACAGTGGCATCCATCATTCTTAAATGGAACAAGTATGGAACCACCTAGACTCTTCCTTAGAGCTGACTGCCTGGCCAAACTGAGCAATTGGGAAGGGCCTTGGTCAGGGAGGTGACTGACAGAGTTCCTCTGTGGAGATGGGATAACCTTCTTGAAGAACAACTATCTCTGCAGCACTCCACCAATCAAGCCTTTATGGTGGAGTGGCCAGACGGAAGCCACTCCTCAGTAAAAGGCACACGTCAGCCCCCTTGGAAATTGCCAAAAGGCACCTAAAGGACTCTCAGACCTTTAGAACGAGGTTCTCTGGTCTGATGAAACCAAGATTGAACTCTTTGGCCTGAATGCCAAGCGTCATGTCTGGAGGAAACCTGGCACCATCCCTACAGTGAAGCATGGTGGTGGCAGCATCGTGCTGTGGGAATGTTTTTCAGTGGCAGGGACTGGGAGATGAATCTGGATTGAGAGAGAGATGAACCGAGCATAGTTCAAAGATCCTTGATGAAAACCTGCTCCAGAGCGCTCAGGACCTCAGACTGGGGTGATCGTTCATCTTCCAACAGGACAACGACCCGAAGCACACAGCCAAGACACAGCAGCAGTGGCTTTGGGACAAGTCTCTGAATGTCCTTGAGTGGCCCAGCCAGAGCCTGGACTTGAACATGATAACTGGAGAGACGTGAAAATAGCTGTGCAGCGACGCTACCAATCCAACCTGAGAGCTTGAGCAGATCTGCAGAGAAGAATGGGAGAAACTCCCTACATAGAGGTGTGCCAAGTTTGTATCTTCATACCCAAGAAAACTCAAGGCTGTACTCGCTGCTAAAGGTGTTTCAACAATGTACTGAGTAAAGGGTCTGAATACTTATGTAAAGAAGGTATTTCTGTTTATTTTTAATGCATTTACCAAAATGTCTAAACCTGTTTTTGCTTTCTCATTATGGGGTATTGTGTGTAGTTTGAAAAGGGGGAAAACTCATTTTAGAATAAGGCTGTAATGTAACAACGTGGAAACATCATGGGTCTGAATACTTTCTGAATGATGCTCTGGTTATATGGAATGGTTATAGGTTGGGGTTATATGGGGTTATATGGAATGGTTATAGGTTGGGGTTATATGGAATGGTTATAGGTTGGGGTTATATGGAATGGTTATAGGTTGGGGTTATCTGGGGTTATCTGGAATGGTTATAGGTTGGGGTTATCTGGAATGGTTATAGGTTGGGGTTATATGGGGTTATCTGGAATGGTTATAGGTTGGGGTTATCTGGAATGGTTATAGGTTAGGGTTATCTGGAATGGTTATAGGTTGGGGTTATCTGGAATGGTTATAGGTTGGGGTTATATGGGGTTATCTGGAATGGTTATAGGTTGGGGTTATCTGGAATGGTTATAGGTTAGGGTTATCTGGAATGGTTATAGGTTGGGGTTATCTGGGGGCGCAGGTTGGGGTTGTAGGTTGAGGCTTCATCTAGCTGTGTTGTTTTGGAGGTAGTGGATAGATGATGATATTGTTCTCTCACAGCCTGCCGATGTTCACAGTCCTCAGGAGGTTCTCCATCCTCTTCACCATGATGGCTGAAGTTCTGCTGCTCAAGTATGATTTAAATATACTCATTTTGAATATTGGAACACTAGGTTAAACAGCGTTGTTTTCTCTACCCTCTAAAGGGAGAATCCTAACTTCTACTATGTGATTTTCCTGTAGTCATGCATTTATGTCATTGGAGACCAAGGGAACATATTTGTTTAAGTGGCAGTTAGGATTCACCCCTAAATGACCAGTCTGTATGTCTGTAATAAAATAGTGCCTCCACCAAGTATTCACCCCTTGACTTTTTCCACATTTTGTTGTCTTACAGCCTGAATTTCAAAATGTATTTAAAAAAATGTTTTGTTGTCACTGGCCTACACACAATACCCCATAATGTCAATGTGGTATTATGTTTTACAAATTAATAAAAAAATGTCAAGCTGAAATGTCTTGACTCAAATGAGTGTTAAACCCCTTTGTTACGGCAAGCCTGAATAAGTTCAGGAGTAAAAATGTGCTTAACAAGTCACATAATAAGTTGCATGGACTCACTCTGTGTGTAATAATGGTGTTTAACAAGATTTTTGAATGACTACCTCATCTCTGTACCCCACACATAAAATTATCTGTAAGGTCCCTCAGTCGAGCAGTGAATTTCACACAGATTCAACCACAAAGGCCAGGGATGTTTTCCAACTCCTCGCAAAGAAAGGCACCTATTGGTAGATTGTTAAAAAAAGCAGACATTGAATATCCCTTTGAGCATGGTGAAGTAATTAATTACATTTTGGATGGTGTATCAATACACCCAGTTACTACAAAGATACAGGCGTCCTTCATAACTCAGTTGCCGGAGAGGAAGGAAAACGCTCAGGGATTTCACCATGAGGCCAATGGTGACTTTTTAAAACAGTTACAGATTTTAATGGCTGTGATAGGAGAAAACTGATGATCAACAACATTGTAATTGATATACTAAACTAAGTGACAGAATGAAAAGGAATCCTGTACAGAATATAAGTATTCCAAAACATGCATCCTGTTGACAATAAGGCACTAAAGTAAAACTGCACAAAATGTGGCAAAGAAATTTACTCTATGTCCTGAATACAAAGCATTATGTTTCGGGCAAATCCAACACATCACTGAGTACCACTATATATTTTCAAGCATGGTGGTGGCTGCACCATGTTATGGGTATGCTTGGCATGGCAAGGACTAGAGTTGTTTAGGATAAAAAACACTATAGAGCTAAGCACATGCAAAATCCTAGAGGAAAACCTGGTTCAGTATTTATTAGGATCCCAAATTAGCTGAAGAGGTAGTGGCAACTCTTCCTGCTGTCCAAACAGGAAACGACAAATAAAATACATACATAGCACCACATTTACATGACAATTCAGCCATTCAGCAGACGCTCCCGAACAGAGCGGCCCACAGCTAGTGCATTGTTCTTAAGATAGCCAGGCGAGATAATCACGTAATACACTACATAATACAAAATGCATAAAAATGTCTCTTCACAGTCCCTGTCGTGCCGTAAGGTGTTCTTTTATTGTGCTAGTCCCCATTTTCATGAGCTGAAATGAAAGATCCCAGAAATGTTGTGCATACATTTGTTTAAAAACGTCTTAGTGAGCATTTCTCCTTTGCCAAGATAATCCATCCACCTGACAGGAGTGGCATATCAAGAAGCTGATTAAACAGCATGATCATTACACAGGTGCACCTTGTGCTGGGTACAATAAACGGCCACTCTAAAATGTGCAGTTGTCTCACACAACACAATGCCACAGATGTCTCAAGTTGGGAGTGTGTAATTGGCATGGTGACTACAGGAATGTCCACCAGAGCTGTTGCCAGATAATTGAATGTTACATTTCTCTACCGTAATCCGCCTCCAACGTTGTTTTAAAGAGTTTGGCAGTACGTCCAAACGGCCTCACATCGGCAAGCAAAGTGTAACAACCACGCCAGCCCCTTCACATCTGACTTTTTCACCTGTGGGATTGTCTGAGACGAGCACTAATTTCTGCACAAAAGGTCAGAAAAGGTCTCCGGCAAGCTCATCTGCCCGCTCGTCATCCTCACCAGGGTCTTGACCTGACTGCAGTTTGGCGTCGTAACCAACGTCAGTGGGCAAATGCTCACCTTCGATGGCTACTGGCACACTGGAGAAATGCGCTCTTCATGGATGAATCCTGGCTTCAACTGTACCAGGCAGATGGCAGACTACGTGCATTGCGTTGTGTGGGCGAGCGGTTTGCTGATGTCACATGGTGAACAGAGTGACCCGTGGTGGTGGGGTTATGGTATGGGCAGGTATAAGCTACGGACAACAAGCGCAATTTGAACGCACAGAAATAACATGACGAGATCCTGAGGCCCATTATTGTGCCATTCATCCACCGCCATAGTCTCCTGTTTCAGCATGATAATGCACAGCCCCATGTCACAAGGATCTGTACACAGTTCCTGGAAGCTGAAAATGTTTCTTCTGTGGCCTGCATACTCAGACATGTTACAGAGATACTTTTGTATATAGTGTATGTGGACACCTCTTCAAATTAGCTTGTAAATATTGTCGGTCCTCGGTTGCAACACTCACTAGAGAGTTCCAAACTGCCTCTGGAAGCAATGTCAGCACAAGAACTGTTCGTTGGGAGCTTCGTGAAATGGGTTTCCATGGCCGAGCAGCCGCACACAAGCCTAAGATCACCATGCGCAATGCCAAACGTCGGCTGGAGTTGTGTAAAGCTCGCAGCCAATAGACTCTGGACCATTGGAAACGCGTCCACTGGAGTGATCAATCAAGCTTCACCATCTGGCAGTCCGACGGACAAATCTGGGTTTGGCGGATGCCAGGACAACGCTACCTGCCCGATTGCATAGTGCCAACTAAAGTTTGGTGAAGGAGGAATAGTGGTCTGGAGCTGTTTTTCATGGTTCGGGCTAGGCCCCTTAGTTCCAGTAAAGGGAAATCTTAATGCTACAGCATACAATGACATTCTAGACTATTCTGTGCTTCCAACTTTGGCAACAGTTTGAGGAAGGCCCTTTACTGTTTCAGCATGACAGTGCCCCCATGCACAAAGTGAGGTCCATACAGAAATGGATTGTCGAGATCGGTGTGGAAGAGCTTGACTGGCCTGCACAGATCCCTGACCTCAACCCCATCGAACACCTTCGGGAAGAATTTTAACGCCGACTGCGAGCCAGGCCTAATCACCCAACATCAGTGCCCGGCCTTACTAATGGTCTTGTGGCTGATCGAAATGTTCCAACATCTAGTGGTTTGCCTTCCCAGAAGAGTGTATGTTGTTATGGCAGCAAAGGGGTGACCAACTCCATATTAATGCCCATGATTTTGGAATGAGATGTTCGACGAGCAGGTGTCCAGATACTTTTGGTTATGTAATGTACCGTGACGAGATTCTGAGGCCCATTTTTTTTTTTTTGCCTTTCATCCACCATCACCTCATGTTTCAGCATGGTAATACATGGCCCCATGTCGCAAGGACCTGTACACAATCCCTGGAAGTTGAAAATGTCCCAGTTCGTCCATGGTCTGCATACTCACCAGACATGTCACCCATTGAGCATGTTTGGGATGCTCTGGATCGACGTGTACGACAGCATGTTCCAGTTCCTGCCAATATCCAGCAAGCTGAGTGGGACAGCATTCCACAGACCACACTCAACAACTTGATCAACTTTATGCGAAGGATATGTCACACCAGATACTTACTGGTTTCTGATCGACGCCCCTATCTTTAAAAAAATATCTGTATTCCCAGTCGTTAAATCCATAGCTTAGGGCCTAATGAATTTTTCAGTTGACTGATTTTCTTATATGAACTGTAACTTAGTAAAATCTTTGAAATTGTATGTTGCGTTTTATTTGTGTTAAGTGTAAATTGGCTTAAAAATCTGTCAAGACTTGAACATTTCTGTCTAGAAACAACCAACTTGACAGAGCTTGAAGAATAAAAAAATGTATAATGTGCAAATATTTTATAATCCTGGTGTGCAAAGCTGTTAGACTTACCTAGAAAGACTTCCAAAAGTGATTCTGACATGTATTGACTCAAGGGTGTGAATGCTTATGTAAATTAGACATTTCTGTATTTCAGTTTCAATACATTTGCGACAATTTCTAAATACATGTTTAAACTTTGTTAAAATGGGTTATTTGGTGAAATCTATTGAATCCATTTTGAATTCGGGCTGTAACACAACATGGAATAAATCAAGAGGTTTGAAGACTGTCTGATGGCCTGTACTTAGTCTCTAACCTTTTACTCTTCAACTTCAGGAAGACATTCTCCAGGCCTGTCCAGCTAACAGTGTTTACTATGATCCTGGGGGCGTTTGTAGCAGCAAGGTACGTTCTACTGCTCCAGGTGTGAAGAGTCTCTGCCGTCAGCTTTAGTCATGGTATATCATCTATAGGACCACTTTATTCATATGGTATATAATATCTTAGGTCAGCTTTATTCATATGGTATATAATATCTTAGGTCAGCTTTATTCATATGGTATATAATATCTTAGGTCAGCTTTATTCATATGGTATATAATATCTTCAGGTCAGCTTTATTCATATGGTATATAAT